>NC_133666.1:364612027-364746760 GCF_037893015.1 Macrotis lagotis | reverse complement strand
TCAACTGATCTCAGATCCTGTGGTACAGTGAAGAAAGTAATAGATTAGGAACCAAATGACCTGGATTCAAATTCCAACTTTGCAATTTATTATTTATTGTTGTTCTTGAACACATTAATTCACTCCCTGTGGACTTCAAATTCTTTATTTGTAAAATGAAGGGAGTTGGATTGAGTGATGTTCATTTCAGCTTTGAATCTGTTTGATTTAGGATTATGATCTTCTTCTGTACTAGGGTCACAGTTCTGACTGGAACTCCATAATACTTTATACTATATGTGTTGTGTACTTGGAATAATATGGCAAAACCAGGACAGTCCCAACCTCCAAGAATCTTATGTTTTACTGGTATCCTATTTTTTTCCCATTTTCCATTTCTCTTTATCTCTTTTTTATTTCTCCTTTTTTCTTTCCTATCTTATCCCTTCATCAAATAAGATTCTTCCAAATCTCAGGCAATATGTATAGCAAATTAGCTGGTGCTACATAAAATAAGTACTTAATGACAGCTTTGAATAAGGAAAAGGATGAGGATGATGATTTGGGAATTTCCCTTATAAACTTTTTAGCATAAAATATAAATATCTTGCATATATTATTTTTTATGGTTTAATTGAACTTAAAGCTAGGAAGAACATATTGTTAAGGATATTAGAGGCAGCTTAATGGAACAGTTGAGTTGGGTTTGAAGTCAGGAAAACCTGAGATCAAATTTGGATGTCTCTGGGCAAGTCACTTAACCTGATTGCCCCATTTTATTCAGGTGTAAAATGAAGACAATAATAATACCTGCCAAAGTTGTTTTGAGGATCAAATTAAAAAATAATTTAAAAGTGAATAGTACCTAGTATTTTGTAAATGATGATTAATATTTTTATTGTTTTAAAATGAATATAGCATAAGTAAATCTTACTTTGTAATAGATTGATGTTTACATTGACAAATAAATGAAATATACTTGTTTTTTTCCAATTTCTTATATATTTTATAGCAGTCTATACTTTATACAAAACATGAAAATTAAATCATAAGATCCATCAGTCTTGTTATTAATTAGATGGCTTTTACAACAGTATTATGCCAAATATATTATCATTTCTTTATTAATAAGTTATATTATTTAATAATAAATTAATCCAACTGAAATCATTCCAAGACTTTGTGTTGAATTCCCAGAAATTGAGAATTTAAATTACAATTAGAATGAAATCTTCCAAAGAAAAATTTTTAGTCTAGTTTCAGTAAAACAGATGGTTCAGGCATCTTAGCTATTTCTTAAGTGAGATTTTTGAGTCTATCACCATAACCCATCATGACCCAGAGGTAATGTTATAGATTGTGATTTTTTGTCAGTGATATGTTGATTTAAAAAATGACACAGATCTTGCTTTGATTATGGTATCCCTTTATCCCTAACATCTTTAAAATAAAGATAGATTTTGTGGATAGATTATACTACTTTCTATCTATGACTTGGAGTTGATCTGCTGTTCATTTCTTACCAAATATAAACAGAAATAGGTTAAAAATAGCCTTTTCCATGAGCCCAATTCATGTTTTGAATTTAATTGTTACATCTACTAACTAATCATAAAGTGGATATGTATGGAAGAAGCAACAGTGAAAATTTTGATTCAGGATCTATCTCCCCTTTATTTCCAGGAAGATATAAATAGTATGCTCTCTGGATGATTATAAGAAAAAAGCAAAAACAATAGGGAAAAAAATCTCTCTTTAATTTTCTCCAGATGCCAATAATTCCAGTCACAAATACAACATGACTTCTGCTCTCAGTTCAAGTTCTAAGAGTATAAGTCAGATGTGTGCTGGAGTGTTATGTAAATACTAGCTAGATTCCCTTTGTATTTTGGACTGCTGTTATTTCTGGGTGAAAAAGTCTTTGTTTTATAAAAAAATACACAATTCCTAATGAATTGTATGTATCCATACATACAAATACACACACATACATGTAAATGTGTGTATATTCATGTTTGCACAAATTATTTTATATTTATCTCTCTCTCTCTATATATATATATATATACTCATATTTTTTTAAAGAAAACTACTTTCTAGAAATCATTTTAGTAATATTTAACTCTTCTCCTCTTAGACTATCTTCTGATCGAGAATGAAAATTTGTCTCTGTGAATTAAGAATAAAGAAATATGGTTGTTATGGGTTGATTTAATTCCTTCAGCATTATTCAGATATTTAATTGTTAACTTGGTTAATAAAATCATGAAATTGGCCACTAAATAATTCAGTTGCATTGGGACAATATAAAAGAAATAACTTCTTATTCTATGCATTAGAAAATTAAACTCCATTTTATGTATAATGCTGTATTAGAGATAGGTAAAATTATAAGGTTAGAAAAAAATTAAATACCATCCTGTGAATTAATTTTGCTTGATCCAGTTTGAGGGATATTCTTCAAAGGATCATTTCATCCTGAATTTAGATCTGGCCAGAACCTTAGAATTTATGTAATCCCTTATTGAGAGAGCTGGGTGATAGAGCAAAATCAAACAGGGAATTAATAATAGATATGGAATTTGGAACAAAGTCCATGTTTTTTTTCATTTTACTTCTCTCGCTCATTGTCAGTTGTCTTATGTAAAAATTATCATATATAAATAAGAACAATAATTAAAATCAAGAACCCTGGTTTCCTAGAGCTGGCTTCAGTTTTCTCATTTGAAAAAAAAGAGTCATATTAAGTGATATCTGCATCACTAAACACTGTACCATTCAATGACCAATTATCATATAATTATATATAATCTAAAATTTTATAAACCTACCTATAATAGGATACCAATTATTATGCAATTGATCTTTAGAATATAGGAAAACTAAGAATGTGCAGCAACATTATTTTAAGCATAAGGATGAGTATAGGGAGTAAACATATGTTTTCCTTCTTATAGGGAGTTCTTAGTGAGGAAAATATTTCTACCAATTTAGGTCAGCACCTCACTGCACTTAGTATGGCAACTCAAATAGAAATTGGACCATAAAATAGCATATGAAATTGTTACATTGTATTTTTAATTAATGAAACATTTCCTAATTGCATTTTCTTCTGATTCAGACCATCTGAGAGTTTTGTGGACTGTCTGATACCCAGAAGACCTTGGGTTTGACTCCTAGAGAGTACTGATAGGTTCATTTCTTCAGTCATACAGTCAATGAGTAACAGAAATAGAACTTGAACTCATGTCCCACTATAGTTATTTTATTTATATTAATATAAAATAGATTGAATAAATAGAATTCCAGAAAATGAAATTGTGAATCAATCACCAAGCATTAATTAAATGCCTGCTCTGTATAAGTCACTTGCTATGCTCTAGGGATACAAAGCCTAAATCAAAAGAGCCCTTGTCCTCAGGAAGTATCCATTCCAATTAATGAGAGAGAATATATCCATGTACATAGGAAAGATACAGATATAATTCCAATATGAGTTAAAATGGGGTTTAGGAGAGACACTAACAGAGAGAGACTCAGAAAGACTTTGAACTAAGTTTTAAAGGAAACCGGAATTTCTATGGTGGGAAGTTGAGGTGAGGAATCAGACTATTCCATGAAGTGAAAACAAGAACTCCAGGAATTTAGACCTGCTAATTTCTTTGTCTTAATGTAATTTATTGCATGATTGATAAGACCTCTTTTTTTTCACAGAAGCATTTTTAAAATGAATCAAAAAAACATTTGTCTATTTAATTTGATTATTTAGTTCATGTTATCTCCTTTTTGCCAGGTTATCTTCCAACATGTTTTCCTGTTTATGCTTTACATCCTGTGTAATGGACTTCTACTCCATTTGCAAAGGTTTATCATGATTTAAGATATTGTTATCACACAGTACAGACTTGGAGCTTCATATTCTTCATCTCTATTTCAGCAATGAAAAGACCCAATGGAATTGGCTTTGAAATGATGGAAAGTCAAGTCAAATTATATTAGATTGTTTTTAATGTTTAGGAGACATGAAAAAAATCAGCACTATAATTATCTTGATGGTTGTCATTCACACAAGATTCTCATGAACCCTACTTTTTTTCCTGAATGCTGAAAAGGCCTGTGGAGAAGAAGAGAGAATTCTTGAGCTGAAGGTTTTTTACATCTAACTCTTTCAATTTAGTTTCTCTTTCCTTTTAAAATTTGTATTATTATATTCTTCATAGGATTATCATGAAGATTAAATGAGATACAATATATGTGAAACAATGCATACCTACTATCATTTTTACTTTGATAGTTTGGAAGGTTTTTGATTTTATCACTTTCAACCTCTATCAATCAGAAAGCATTTCTTAGGGTCTGTTATAGCTCAGTCGTTGTGCTAGGCATAGGGGATGCTAAAAATAAGATGAAATTATCCCTTCCTTTGCAGTATATTCCTATCACTGATTCAGATGAAATAGAACTCCACATAATTTATCTTGGCAAAAAAAAAATCATCTACTAGCTAACTCCTGTCTTGAGTATCTTCTAAGTGACCTAGGCCATCCTCATAAGAGCCTTATAGTCAGTTACTGAAGTCATATTCGAGATCTTTCTACTTTGGTGGAATTTCTGCTGACCTATTGAGAAGAGAAATCACACTGCAATGCTGTGATATCAGAAATTGACTTCACTTGAGGTGTAATGATTTCTTTTCTTTTACTTTTCTTTCTCTTCCTCTTTATCCTTCTTTCCCTTCCTCTTCTGAAAGCATCATATAGCCTTATAGTTCTCAACTCCCTTAATGTTAAGAATTATGTCTTCTGAATTTTTAGGTCCATTTAGCACTCGATTTTCCTTCTTTGTGAATAGGAAATGCATCAGTTTCCAACCCCTGGGGATTAGCTAAAAATATACAAAAGAAAACCTTTTCTGTATAGAAGCCTTAGGCTATGCAATTTTCTACTCCCAAAGATTTATCTAAGTGCTAATGTTTTAGCAGTCCAAAACAATCTACTTCTTCATCTGGTTATTATCTCTGTGTCATATTAAAAACAAAACAGAAATGAAAGTAAAATATACTGAAGTTACAAAACTGTATTTCTACTCAAACTCCTAGTGTTTTGATGTAGAAGAAAAATAGATTTTGAGCCATTTGGACTCAATGGAGTCATTTAACTGTTATGAGTGTCTAATCAGTGAGACCAAGGGGAATTGGACTAGATAATCTCCAGTTCTCTTCTAGCTCAAAAATTTTATAATTGTGAATTCAAATTCTGTTTATTTTTTTTAATATGCAAGCAGTTCTCCTTGTTGACATCATTTGTAAGGAGATAGTCCTCCACCCACTGCAGAGCTCATGCTTCATATCAACATGGTCATTTTGGTTTCACAAAGACTAAAGACCTTCAGTGAAGTATAAAACAGGCATATTCTACTAAGAGAAAAAGATCTCAAGTAGAAGCTGATTGCTGTATCTAGACTGTTGTCCAAATATCAACCTGGCTATATCTAAGGAGGTTCATCACCAAAATAAATGTAGAATATTTCAATTTTGTAGAGACATCAATTTCTGAAGATCATGTAACTAGGCAAAAAGTAGTATCATTTAAAGGGTTACCTACATGGAAAGAAGTACATATTCTCTATTCAACTCTGTTAAACTTGGGAAAAGTAGGGAGAATTGTCAGAAATAAACAGAAAAATTCAATAGTCCAAAAAATTGTTTCTAGAATCACAGGATTACAAATCTGGAAGCAACTTTATATTTATATACCCAACCTCTTTATTTCATTCCACAAATAAGAAAAAAGAGACTAGTGTGAATTCCTTATTTGCTAATGATAATACAGCTAGTAAGTTTTTTTTCTTCATTGGGAAGTGTTGTGAGATTTTATTTTAATTACAAAGGAGGTAAGAGATTTATTTTTCCAATTATGGTTTATATAGACTATTCTTACATTAATTTACTTTCTCTTAGAATATAGAAGCATCCAAGTCATTACCAATTGAGGGAGATGAACAAAGATAAATATGAATAGCAGATAATGCACACAATCAATAATTCAGAAATAATCAATTATTATATTTTATTTTTCTATCTGCCGCTCTAGTCCCATTGTGATATATATATATATATATATATATATATATATATATATATATATATATACTAAGACAAGAAGTAAAATTGCATAGTACCAAAATAAGGCCCTTATTTTGACATAGTTTGTTGAGTTTAGGAATAAGTTAAAGATTGAGTTTAATATTTAAAAGTTCCTTTTTTCCTAGTAACAGTCATGTAAGACTTCATGAAAAAGACCTTAGAAAGGTCTAATAGGGTTATACATACTTGGACAGGCCAAGGAGAAATGTAAAGCGTTTTCACTATATGTGTAGAGAGGAATTTTAAATAGAACAATTCCATCTGAATATCAGAGAGTATGAGTCATGGTCAACCTGCAGTGATTTAACTTACATGGGTCTACTATGAGGATTAAAGGAATGTGAATGATGCTAATTTCACACTAATTAATGAACCGAAGTGGAATCAGAATTCTTGAAACATAAAGGAAAAAAAGATTTTCTATGAATTTTGTATAAATTGGAGTGAATAAAGGTCTATTTATCTCATGGCTCAGATGTGCAAGGGCAAAAACAGATTTTGAAAAAAAAAAAATCTCCCAGAGACTGGGCATTTGATTTAATTTTTTGGTTAGTTCTATGCCCTCTTTCTCCCGAAGATACATTTTGAGAGCATTAGCAAGTATATATTGTGCAGTGCTACCAAATGCAGGTGGCTTTGTATAATTAGTGTTATTAATTTGAGTTCACAGTTCCTGGCTCAAAGCATGAAAGGTACATTATAAGTCTATAAATATATATCCCATGGTGACTCTGAGTTCTATTTCCTTAGAGTGATTAGTATCATCTATACAACTTTTTATGTTGGAATTTTACCTTTCCTGATTTATTCTGTGTTCCAACGCCTTTATGACTATCTGGAGATTTTTCTGAATATTGCCTTAGATCACTTTCTCAGGATTAGTAGAAGGTATAATGAGTTTTCATGAATTCTTTAGGTTTTTTTTTTTTGTTTGCTTGTGTTTCCTACTGTTGATTAGCCAAATTAAAGGAACAAATCCAAAATGATTATATGTTAAATATCTCGAGTAGGGTTAGTTTTACTATCTGTGCATTCAGGAGCTTGATTATCTTCTATATGAAGGAAATTTTAGTTGTGTCGAGAGTTCCCAGTGGAAGAACTCCAAATTTAAATTCACATTGTTCATGCTTATTTAATTTCTGTCTTGAAGAAATCACTGCCCAGGGCAATGATTTGTCCATGATAATAAGTATCAGAGGCTATTCTGGGAAAGGTTTTCCTGACTACAATGTTTGGTCTCATGCCATCATCCATTTTGTCTCATAATCTCTCTCTCTCTCTCTCTCTCTCTCTCTCTCTCTATATATATATATATATATATATATATATATACATATATATATATATATATATATATATATATATATATATATATATATGTATGTATATATATATTTATCTCTGTCTGTCTGTCTCTATCTCTGTTTCTGTCTCTCTCTCTCTTTTCTCCCTTTCTCCCCCCATCTTTGTCCCTCTTTCCTCTCTTGCCCCTTCCCTCCTTCTACTCTCCTATTTTTCGTTGTCTTAGT
Organism: Macrotis lagotis; assembly: GCF_037893015.1. Taxonomy (NCBI): domain Eukaryota; kingdom Metazoa; phylum Chordata; class Mammalia; order Peramelemorphia; family Peramelidae; genus Macrotis; species Macrotis lagotis. The sequence goes on along the minus strand of NC_133666.1, from coordinate 364,739,107 downwards.
TTTTTCCTCTCATCTTTTGCTCTATTTAATTTTTCTTGCTTCAGACAACTGAATAGGACTATAAGTAGTAGAACAAGTATTGCCAGTCTTCATTGATAAAAGGAGATTTGTCACTGAAATGTCCCTAAATCATGAAACCACAGATTCAGAGCTCAGAGAAATATCTTTCTAACCATTTTCCTATCCATCTTTCTGTCCATCTGACTGTCCATCTATCTATCAGTCTATCTTTATTTCTCTCAAGCTACCTAATTTTGCATCTCTCTCTTTAATTTATTTATCTGTATATAAATGAAATGCATGCATGTAGGAAGAATGTGTCTATTTGGGACACTGAGCATAGGTCCAGTGATGGACTATGTTTATACTTGCAGAAAATTGTGACTAGAATGGCCTTTGGTAATAAAGTTTTCATTACCACAACATTAAAAAACCTTCTATTCAGTCATAAAGGATTTGTGATTTGTGACAATAGAATTGCCCACAATAATAAAATTACACAGATAATTGGAATATTGAAGCATTCCTTGAGATTCAGAAAAGTTATATGTAATTGTGTAAGATAAATCAATACACTTAATTGATGCTTCCTGATCTACAATTGCTGTAATCAGTCCCACAACTCTGTGCCAAGCTATGACATTCAATTATTTTGTATGTAGCAATAAATTGCTATAAAAGCTTCTTCTAATAGAATCATGGGATTTAAAGCTAGAAGGGATATAAAAGATCATCTATTCCAACCTCTTATTTTATAGATTAAGAAACTGAAGCTCAGAAGTGATTTGTCTGTGGTCTACTTCAACTTTAACCCAATTTAAAAAATATTAACTGTGTACTAAATAAAATAGTTCTTGGAAGTTAGAGGATTCAGCGTTTGAAGGGACCTGTATTTGAGCCCTTCCTTGAATTACAAGTGAAGAAATAGATTCATAAAAGTTAAGTGACTCTTCTAAGGTCAAGCAGGCAGCAACTTATATCTAATAATAATCTATAGTATATGGTTAATTCACTAGAAAGTATTAACAAGAAAAACAATATAGTATTTTAAGGTTTACAAAGAAATTAATCTATTTTAATTTCATTTATTTTTCCTTAACTCTTTGAAGTATTTACCATTATTTTTTAGGTAAAGAAATAATGACAAAAAAGTGACACATAAGAGATTCATAAGTACAATATTCTATATATTTTGCTGCTAATATCATGAGTTTAGTGTAGGGGAATGTCAGTAGCTGGGGAATGAGGTAGAATTCATATGTTTTTGTTTTTTTAATTGATATTTTATTTTCCCAGAGTCATGATATGAAAAGTTTTTAGCATTCATATGTATGCATTTGTATATTTTAAGCTAAAAATTTCCTTCCATCCCTCTCCCCTCAGCAGCAAATAGGTTAATATTGTACATGCATATTTGTTTTAAGCATATTTGCAGATTAGTCATTTTGATATGAGAAATTAGGATTAAGGAGAAGAAATACATAAGAAATTTTTAAAAAATGGATCCAGTTGGGGTGGCTAGGTGACATAGTGGATAAAGCACTGGTCTTGGAGTCAGGAGTACCTGGGTTCAAATCCGATCTCAGATACTTAATAATTACCTAGATGTGTGGCCTTGGGCAAGCCACTTAACCCCATTTGCCTTGCAAAAACCTAAAAAAAAACTGAATCCAGTGTTCATCAGATTCTGAAGGTCTTTTTGGTTGTTTTGTTTTATTTTGTTTGTCTTCCTTTGGATGGGGATAACATTATCCATTGCTGGTCTAAAACACTTGTCCTAGCTCTCTGATCTGCTTAGAGGAGCTGCTTCCATCAAGGTTGTTCATCTCACAGTGTTGTTAATGTTAATGTTAATGTAACATTGTTCTCTTCGTTCTGTTCCCTTCACTCAGCATCAGATCCTGTAAATCATTCCTTGGCTTCCTTAGAGTCTGACTATTTATGGTTTCTTATAGAACAATAATATCTCATAATATATACTTGTTTAGCCATTCCCCAATTGAAGGGGATCTCTTCTATTTCCAATTCTTTGCCTCTAAAAAAAGAGTTGCTATGAACATTTTGGAATACATAGGACTTTTCCTATCTTTTATGATTCCTTCTTCTTCTGTATATAGAACTAGAATTGGAAAACACACTGCAAACAGATGAGTTAAATGACATATAGCTAGAAGATAAGAAGGAAATCCTTAAAGGATTTTAAGTATAAATGAACTTTGAATAAGTACTCCCTATGAAACTTTTTTAGCTGAGGAGCCCCAGACACAGACTTATTCCATACAAAGATTCATCTTAACAAAAAAGATTATAGAGGGGAGAAAGATCAAATGCAATAAAATTTTTAAACGAACTTCTACAATAGGCTAACTGATTAGTGACAGAGGTCCCATTCATTTGTGGTTCAATGGAAATAGAAAAAGGTTGAGTGAATAGATATTTCAGTTGTAGAATTCATAGAACTTTATACTGCATGTGACCTGAGGAAGAAGAACAAAGTTCTAAAAGGGAGCCTCAGTTATAAACATGAGAGAACAGGCAAATTAGGGGACTAAAACAGTAGAAAGATATGAGGAGAAAAGATAATGATTTTGGCTTGGGGGACATTGAGATTGAAGTGCTAATGAACTATCTTTTGGTAGCTGGACATGCAAAATCTAGAGCTCAGATGAGAAATCACAAATGGAAAAAATAAATTTTACGGAATTATGAATAAAGTTGTTAGTTGAAGGGAAATAGTAGGGAATAGCAGAAGAATGAAGAGAATAGGTTCAAGCAAAAAAAAATGAAAAGGTATGGATCAGGATATAATTCAACTATGAAGACTGAGAAAGAAAACAATTGATCTTCCATTTCTTGAAAGCCATACCTTTTCCCTCTCCCACAGAATCCCTTAAACACATGGGTAAAGGCATCACTTCCTGGAATGCATCTTTTATGATCCTCCTCTCACCTACCATAAAGTTATTAATATTTCTTTCCCTTAAAATTACTTTGTATTTCAAAGTCAAATGCAAATTTCTTAAAAGCAAGTTCTATTTCTTTTTTATTGTTAAATGAGAGTACTTTCATATGATGTGAATTTAATTGAATCAAGACATTAAAGACCTAAGAGAATAGGGATATATTTGAAGTTGAAAGAGGAATAAGAACATAATGAAATACAAATGTTTAACAGTGTCAAAAACTACAAGAAAACTGATGTCTTTAATGAAGAAAAAAAGTCAATAGATTTGGTCATTGAGAAATAAGTTTCAGTAGAATGTTAAAAATAAAAGTCAAATTGTGAAGGGCTGAGAAGAAAATGAAGAATGAGGAAGTAGAGGCACTTGGGCAGAGATAACTTTTTCTAAATTAGTAGTAAAGGGGAAGAGAGAAATGTGATGATACTTAAATGGTAGGTAGGTGGCATAGTGAATAGAATGATAGACCTGCAGTCAAGAAGGCACATTTTCCTGAGTTCAAATCTTACCAATATCACCAATTTATTTTGTGACCTTGGACAAATCTTAACTCTGTTTCAGTTTCCTTATTTGAAAAAAAAAATGAGCTGGAGAAGAAAATGGCAAACCATACCAGCATCGTTGCCAAGAAAACTCCAAATAAGTTCATTAAGAATTGGACATTCCTGGGGCAGCTAGGTGGCCTAGTGAATAAAGCACCAGCCCTGGAGTCAGGAGTACCTGGGTTCAAATTTGGTCTCAGACACTTAATAATTACCTAGCTGTGTGGCCTTGGGCAAGCCACTTAACCCCGTTAACCTTACAAAATTATTAAAAAAAAAACCTAAAGAATTGGACATACCTGAACAACAAAAATTGGTTAAATAGTTCAAAGTATTAAAGCAACATTAATGTGTTTGAAAGTAGGTTATAAGGAGTCAGTGGAGAGGAAGAGATTAAAGATACATAGTGCATTCTGGAGGATGGAGAGGAGTTGGGGATGGGATGAAAATCATTTAGCCATAAGTTATTTATCAAATGTCAACCATGGTGGAAGGCACTCTTCTAGGAATTAGGGATTCAACTATAAAGAGAAAAAATGTCTATTCCAGGAAGGAGCTGATATTCTCCTGGCTTCCATTTTCAAAAATATAGAAGTCTACATATGGCAATATAATATTGAGTAGTCTCACAGAAGATTGGTTGAGCAGGCTGACTGTCATTGATATTTTCTTGCACCCTGATCTCATATTTAGTAATAATAATACAAGCATAATAGATAAACATCTCATTTCATCCTCATAACAATCCTTTAGGATAAGGGCGAATATTGTCCCCACTTTTCAAATGAGAAAGTTAATGCAAATAAAGGATACATAACTAGCCCAGGTGGATGTAAGCTTCAAATCCAAATCTTCCTGATTCCAGCATCAAGTTTATATACTTTGTGCCAAATAGCAGCTTTTAATGCAGTGTGTTATAATCACAAGTGTTCAAGATTTGAAATTATTGAGGCCTAGGTTAAAATTTTATCTTTGACATTAATTGCACACAAGTGACTAAACTTCTGCAATTCCTTAAGAATTTTGCATGGTGTTATAAAGAATTTGTGATCTTCATAAGTATGTGGAATTCACACAACCAGAGTCCATTTGCTGAATCAACAACTCAAATTTATGTAAATACTTCATTTTCCAAATTATTTTCTTTATAAAAATCCTATGAAGAAGAAATAATTCCCTATACCTAAATAAGGTCAAAATGAGTACAGGATTTAAACTTAAAGAGTGATACTATAGATAAATTAATAAACCAAAAAGTACTCTATCTGATCTATGGGAAAGCTAAACCAGTTATGGTACATGAATACTATGGGATATTATTATTCTATGAGAAACCATAAATGGTTGGATTCTAGAGAAGCATGGGATGACTTGTGGGATCTGATGCTGAGCGAAGGGAGCAGAGCCAAGAGAACAATGTACACATCAGAGGAACAACAGAGATGAACAACCTTAATGGAAACCACTTCTCTCGACAGTCCAGAGAACTAGGACAACTGTATTAGATTGATTATGGACTATATTATCCCCAACCAGAGGAAGAAAAAGAAAACAAAACAAACAGGAAAAAATAACCCTTCCAAATCTGATGAACACTTTATAAAAATTATCTCTTTTGCATTTCTTTCCCTTAATCTTAATTCCTCATGCCAAAAATTACTGATTTTGTAAATATGTTTGACAAAATAAATATATGTAAAATGTTAACCTGACTAATCCCTGCTGGGAGGGGAGGGGGGGATAAGGGAGGCTGGAGGGAATTTTGTAACTTGGAAATAGGTATGTACTAATGGATGAAAATGAATGAATGAATGAATGAATATGAAATAAATGCATTGGCTTTTGTTTTGCTGATAAGGAAATGGACACTCAGAGGTTGAGTCACAAGTCACACACTCAGGAAATTTGCAGACCCTGATGTCCTTTCCATAATACTTTAAATCACTTCAGAAGATGACAAAAACCAAATAATTTATGCCTGAATATTCCCCATTATAGAATTGATATCCTGGAATGTAGAAAGACATGGATGTGACTTTCTTTTTTTTGAGAGTTTGAAGCAACCAAATTGCAGCAAATATTAAAAAAAATCCTATAACTAAGTAGTAGTCTGCAGTTTTATATGTAAGAGCTTCTTTAAAAACTTATCTTGAAAAAAAGGCTTCTATTGGAATTTGTTACTAAGTTCCTCATAGATACTATTATCCTCAGGCTTTTTCCCAGAAAATGTCAGTTGAAGGATATAAAAATGACTTAATATTCCTATGAAATGAGAATTTGAAAACAAATATGTAAGATAGAAGTAAGGAGCACATGAATGTATCACTCCTTCAATTTTATCTACTTTGTTTAGCTCCTCTCTCCCCAACCCTATCTTTTCATCTTTTTCATCAAAATAAAGAATTGAATGGAAAGTTCCAGAGCTGAAGCAAACTAAGAAGATTAGGCTAAACTAAGTAAAAACCAAGATATATATATATATATATATATATATATATATATATATATATATATATATATATATATATATATATATACCTTTGAGACTAGTCTGAATAGCTTAATTGTAGAATTAGAGCATGATTTTTCAGTAGAATGCAAGTTAACACTGCTAGGTAGCCAGAGTTTGGAGTTTACTGCTTTCTTGACTCTTTCCAAATCTTCTTCCAACTTGACTCCATCTTTCTAATGTTCCTTGTTGCCTGTGGACTAGTCTTCTATCATGTCCAGGAAACTTCTCTTTCAACCTCATATTCAAGCTACCATTTTTGAATACCATTTGGTGTTTTTCCTATTAATTTTCTCATAAGAGATTACATTTACATAGCACCTCTCCAAAAACAAAACAAAACAAAGCAAAATAATCGCACCAAAACAAACCTGAGATGGGTAATGAAATATACATATTTCTATTGATGAACAAACTGAAATTCAGAAAAGACAAGTTTACTTAATTACTATCATAGAACAATTGGTTAAAGTAATGTATATCATGAATATTACATTCACATATCATGTAAAGCTAGGAGAATACCTAACATGTTAGATGTCAGGATCTAAAATCTTAACAAATTAGAATAACTTGTAGAGTTGAATCAAAAGATATATTTTGATGGAATAAGTATAAAATCTTTCACTTGGCTTCCAAAGAAATGAACTTCATAAGTACAAAATAAGAAAGTCATATCTAGCCTGCAGTTTTTCAGACAACATCCAAAAATTTTAAAGGACTACAAATATAGATACAAAAATATAATATAACAGGAAAAAGTGTGTGCATGTGTATGTGGGTGATACATGTGAAATTAGACTGTATTAAGAACATTTCTTGCATTTAGTGTTTATTTCTAGGCACAATTTTTTAAAGGAAGAATACTAATGAACTAAAGAATGTCTGGAGACCATCAAATGTGGTTCTCCTTTAGGAACTTTGGACTTGAACAATTATAACTGGAGAAGGCATCAAAAGAAGGGCATTACTGTCTTCAAATATTTAAGAGGTCAAAGATATTATCTTTAAGGAAAATGGGAGCATTCAATTTTGCTTTTATTACTAGTGGTATTTTGTTTTATTTATTTTGGGCAACTTTGTGGTGAAATGAGCGGATTGATAGAATGCTGGGCTTAAAAGCCAGAAGACTCATCTTGCTGAGTTCAAAACTAGCCTCAGACTATTGCTAGTTGAGCAATGCTCGGCAAGTTATTTAACTCTGTCTCTCCCATCTAGATCTAGAGAAGAAATGGTAAACCATTCTATATCTTTTCCAAGTAAACCCCAAATGGGCTCCCCAAGAATCAGACACAGGGTGGGAATAAAGGCAGGTACTCACCTGAGTTTTCCCCAAACCATTCTAAATAACTTTAAATAATGACTATGGCCAAATTTTAGAGTGGCAGAACACATATTGAAACAATTTTCCAGTTGAATACAACTTTGAAGATATGGGGGTGGGGGAAGACTCTGCTCTCCTGGGGTGAAAGAGGAGCAGAGGTCAGGTTGGGCCTAGCTAGAGCAAAACAGCCCTAGCCATCCAGGAAAAGATTGTACTTTTGAGGAGAGACAGGGTGAAAGGAGAGAGAGAGAGAGAATAGAATAAATATGAGTGCAGAGAATAGGATGGAGGAAAATAAAATTAGCCACTGGTTCAGTGGCTGCAGTGGCTACTTCCACATCTCTCAGCCCAGACATTACAATGACAACTTGGAATGTTATCAGGAAAGCTGATGCATTTGGTTGAGATTGGGATACAGTCTATTCCATGTCTCAGGAGTACAGACCTGACTCCTGCAGACCAGAAGCAGCAGCAGCCACAGCTCCTTTCAGACATCTCAGCCCAGGTACAGTACACAAGTTAGGAGATTAAAGGGGTCTCTTTGCTATCATTAAGGAAGAAGTCTGTTGCTTTGCCCACACTCAGAACTGGGTCACATTCTGGGACCACAGTCCCAGGAAGAAGAGAAAAGCACAGCAGATCTTGCTTCCACAGCAGAATGAGGACTGTACTCATAGCTTCAGGGTAGAAAGGAGTGATTTTGGATATCCACAGAACAGAGCAAGGTAGAAGAGTAGTCATAATGTCTCAAAATCTTGTAAGAATTGAAAACTTGCAGATCCCTAGAAGTGGCTCTAACACACTTGCAATAACTCTCAAAAGCTTGGGACAGTGTGTCCTCCACCCTGGAAGCAGAGTTCTACCATAACAAGGAGTTAAAATCAAATCATAGACTGTGGAAATGAGGAAACAACAGAAGAAAAAAATCCAACTATAAGTTGTTACTTTAGTTATAGACAAGATCAAAATATAGTGTTAGAAGAAGGTAATAAAGTCAAAACTTCTACATCCAAAACTTCCAAGAAAAATATAAATTGTCTCATGCCATGGAAAAGATCAAAAAGGATTTTGTAAATCAAGTAATGGAGGTAGAGGAAAAAATGGGAAGAGAAATGATAGTGATGCAGGAAAATCATGAAAACTGAGTCAACCATTTGTGAAGGAGATACAAATTGGACCAAATGGAAAAAGTGGTCCAAAAAAGAAGAATGTTTAAAAAAGCAAAATTGACCAAATGGAAAAGGAATTTCAAAATTTCACTGAAAAAATAATTCCTTAAATTATAGAATGGAGCAAAAGGAAGCAGATGTGTTTGTAAGAAATGAAGATATTATAAAATAAAATAAAAAGAATGAAAAGCTAGAAGACAATTTGAAATATCTCATTGGAAAAACAGCTGACTTGGAAAACAGATCCAGGAGAGATAATTTAAAGATTATCATTGAACTACTTGAGAACCATGAACAAAAAAAAAAAACAAAACTCGAAATTATTTTTTTCGAGGAATTATCAAAGAAAACTGCCCTGATATTTAGAAGCAAAGGGTAAAGTAAAATTCACCTCCTGAACAAGATACCAAAATGAAGCCTCCCACAATATTATAGCCAAATTTCAGAGCTCTCCATTCAAGGAGAAAATATTGTAAGCAGCCAGAAATAAACAATTCAAGTATCATGGAGCCACAGTCAGGATAACACAAAATTTAACAGCGTCTACATTAAGGGATCTTAGAGCTTGGAATATGAAATTCTGGAAGGTGAAAGAGCTTGGATAACAACGAAGAATTAATTACCCAGCAAAACTGAACATACTCTTTCTGGAGAAATGATGAACATTCATTGAAATAGGAAACTTTGAAACTTTCAAGACCACAATTGAACAGAAAATTTCATCTTCAAATACAAGAATCAAGTAAAGCAAAAAAAGGTAAACAGGAAAGGCAAATTATAAAGTACTTATTGATGTTAAATAGCTTATATTTCTTCTTGGGAATATGATACTGATAACTCATGAAATTTCTCATTTATTACAGCAGTGAGGAGTTTCTGTGTGTGTGTATATGATGTACAGGTGGGAGTTGAATTTGAAAGGATAATATATTAAAAAGCTAATAGATGAGAGGATATATTGGGAGAAAGGGAAAGGGAGAGTTAGAATGGGGTAAGCTATTTCACATTTTAAGAAAGGCAAGTAATAGAGTGGAAGAGAGAGGAGGTGAGAGGTAGAGAATAACATATATACTCAATTGTGTATAGAAAGACCCTAGAGTATAGTAGAAGGAGAAAGGGATGATATAAAGGGAGTTCAGGGAATGATAGAAGGGAGGGAAGATTATGGGAGGGAGTAAACGCATGCAAAATACTTTTGAGGAGAGACAGGGTGAAGGGAGAGAGAGCATAGAATAAATATGACTTTAGAGAATAGGTGTGAGGGAAATACAGTTAGTAATAGTAGCTGTGGAAAAAAATATTGAAACAAGTTTCTCTGATAAAGATCTCCTTTACCAAACATAGAGAAGTGAGTCAAATTTAATAAAAAAAAATAAGACCCATTCCCCAGGTGATAAATGATCAAGAGGTATGACCAGTTTCAGATGAGATTATCAGTGTAATTTAAAATTATCTCATTTAAAAAAGTAGAATAACTCACTATTGACAAAAAAAAACATACGTTCAAACAATTCTGAGATACTACCTTTTATTTATTGGGATTGGCTAATGTATGGAAAAAGAGACTTTGGTGCATTGTTGGAGGAGTTGTGAAATGATTCAAAAATTCTGTAGAGCTATTTGCAACTCTCCAAAAAAGATTGTATACAAAGTAACAGCAATATTGCAGGATGATGGGCTGTGAATAATCTACTTTTCTCATCAGTTCTGTGGCCCAAGGTAAATCTGAAAGACTCATGATAAATAATACTATCCATCGCAAAAGACAGAGCTAATTGTATCTGAACAGAAATTGAAGCATACTTTTTAAAATTGTATTTTTCTTGAGGTTTCCTTTTAGGGGGTGGGTTATATTTATTTTTCAACTTGACTATTGTAATGTTTTTCATGACTATATATTTTTTAACCTATAGTAATTCACAAGAGGAGGAGTGGGCTGGGAGGAAGGGAGAGAATTTGAGGTTTTAGAAGTGAATATTGAAACTTGTTTTTGCATGTAACTAGGGGAAACAAACTAAGAAAGTCTCTGGGGGAAGCTAGGTGGCACAGTGTTCACAGTGGATAGAATATTCAACCTGGAGTTAGAAAGTCTCTATTCTTAAACAAGCAATCATGCAAAAAAGAATCAGACGCAATTATATATTGTTTAGTTTAATTAGTGTGTTTTTTTTCCCAGAATGTTCAACTGGGAAGAATGAGTGGAAGTTGAGATAAGCAGCTTTAACGCTTATTTTTTAAAAGATTATCTAAAAATAAAACTATTCAAATATGAAATGTTCTTTCTGGAAAAGGAAGAGGTACTTTATTCAAGGTATGCTGTAGTGGGGACTTTTGGTAAGATATAGATTGACTGAGTATGGCCTTGGAACTTCCTTCCAATTCTGAGAGTTTGTGATTCAAAGTTATTAAGATAGGAATGAAAATTGACTTTTCTGCATCTTTTTCATTTAAAATGCAATTTAATATACTTAATAGAATACTTATTAAGACAATAAAATGGACACAAAGACTATGAAAAGTGTCACAATCCCTTCAAGGCTCTTATTGTTTTAACATCTTTGTGGGAAGAGGATAGTAAAACATGTGTACATGCCATTTGAGCATCAAGGTAGAATATAATTAAGTTAAATTTACAGAGAAAAATCATATAGAAAATGGAAAAAGAAGAGAGCTAAGAACAGAACCTTGGGGGTACCTATACTATAGAGATAACTAAAAAGTTCTAAACCTAACTAAATGGATAATACTAAGAAGGAACCATCAGAAAGGTAGAGGGAGAACCAATAGACTTTAGTAAAAAGAAAATTCCAAAATATTTGGTGAGTAGGAGTGCCAAATAATAAAGCTGAAGGAAGATGAATTAAAGGAGTAGGGGGGATGGAAATAGATCATAGTTGTTTTGGGGTTTTGTTTTTGTTTGGTTTGGGTTTTTTATTATCATAGAGGCATTTAATTTACTTTATCTTCTTTGGCCATCATTCTGCTTTTCTAAGTCGCTCTAGCGTTCTGTTTCTAAATGATTTCTTTTACTTCAAAAGATAAATTTACTCTTCCTGAGAGACCATGTTTACACTTCCTTACACATTTTTTGTCTTTTGTGATTGCTAGTCACTGTGCTAACCCCTCTCTAAAAAGAATGGCAGTCCCCAATCTCAAGGAACTCACAAATCTAAAGGGTAAGAGAATTCATAAAAGAAGTTGAAAAGGGTCGGATGGAAGTTACTTAGTGCCAGGTCATGATAGAGATAGTCATAGCTTGGGAAATGGAGAGATGTCTTAAATGGACTCCTTTCTTAAACTGAGATTTTAAGAGAAGCTCTTTGTTCTGCCCCTTAATCTGACAGGCAGGTACTGATGAATTTTGAGTGGCAAGGCTAGTGTGACTTTATGACGTGATACAGTTCTTATGGGGCATAATGGAAAAGTCCAAAGGAATATAATAGGGAATGGGAAATGAAGAGATGGCTCAGTTGGGTTCCCTCTTTAAAGGGAAATTTGTGGTGGAACTCTGCATCCTACATTCAAAAGGAATTCGGAGCCCTCTCTGTTAAAATTATTCTTACCTTCATTTGCAACTGTTTTAAATAGGTTAGATCCCATAATTGAAGTTCAGTCTATTGTGGTTCTCTTCTCATTTTTATTCTAATGCTTTTAAAGCAACTTTGATCTTTGCTTTAATTCAATTAATCATTTGAAATGAAGTAAATTGCTCTAGTAAATCAGTGTCTTGATATCAAACATACAGTTGATTCAGGAATGTCACTCATTTTTGAATAACAAATTATATTATTGTAAAATTATAATTACACATGTTTATACCTCTTCTCTCAAGATCAGCATCATATAAAAAAGAGAAAGTGTTATTATCCCTATTTTTCAAATTATAGAACTAAAGCCTGAGTGAAATAACATGACCGTAATCACATACACTGTAATCTTTATGCAGGGTAGGACTTTAACTCTTACTCAATAATTATCACTATTTCCAATCTACCATGTTATCTAGCTGGGGGTAGTACAGCTATCTAGGATGTGAATAGTTGAAAAGCATGCATTTTTAATGTGATTGGCTATTATTGTATCATTTTGAACATACTCAATTATTTTTACAATTAAATTTAATTCAATTATGGGCATAAATGAAGTATTTTACTTTTGCATCATTTCACAGATATTAACTTACAGTTAAAAGAAGAATAAAAACAAAGTAGAGGCACTCTTTCTATAGAGTTTGTATATATTGATTTTTCCTTACTCATTCATATTTTAGACAAGGGAACAAGCATTTATTAAATGATTTTCAAATAGTTTTTTGATCTTTACAACAAACTTATGAGGTCAATACTGCTATAATATCCATTCTACAAATGACCAAAGTGAGGGAGGAAAATATTGAATGAATTTCTCAAAATTTTATAGTCAGGGATGTATTTGAGGCTAGATTCTAAATCAGATCATCCTGAGTCCAGGACTAGATCTCTAGATTAAAGACCTTAGTGATAATACACAAATTGTAAAACACCTAGTATGGTCAAATAGTGGCCATAGCATTCTATGATCATTTCATAGCTTAGGTCACTGTGACCTGCAGAATTAAGTCTAAGACAAAATAATATAAAGCAGAGTATATAGATATAGATAGATATAGACAGAGATGATATATCATCTGAGACTTTAAACATTGGATTTTATTAGATTATATATCCCCTAGAGTGGCCAATATGAGAGTGAAGTTCTTGGAATCTGTATCTTACTTCATCACACAATCTTGTATATTTACTTCGTACAAAGTTAACGACATCAGAAATTCAAATATAAACATTTGTCTCAACTTATAAACTGAGGTTTTACTTTCCATTTTCTTTCTTTTGTTTGATTTGAAACTAGATGAAGAACAAGTTGCAGAGAGAAGAATATTTATTGCTTGTGTCTAATATTAAAAGTTATATTTATGAATGATATTATTTTAGAATATCTTAATGAAACTATGGGTTTCATCATGGAGATTATAAAACTCAGGTAAAGTTTAACTTGGGATAGAAACTTGATGTGGGTTTAATTTTGACTAATTAGATGTCAGCATATATGCAACCTGGTGGCTAGTTAATTTGTACCTCAAGTGAATTTATGTGCATTGAAATTGGAAAATTAATTGTGCTTCAAGCTATACTGTCAGCCTCTGAAATTTTATTTATATAAAAAGAACCAGTTTAAACTCACAATTAATATTTCTGTATCAATGAGTAGTTATGGGGTGCTGATTTTTAAATCAACTGTTACCTTAACCTCCCTTAAAGTAAATGACAGGATCTCCAGAAACTTTAATGAGGTGAGAACAAGTCTCAATTGAACAATCAATCAAAGACTTTAAGACTTGGCATGATGGTGACAGGAAGAATATTGTGACTGTCTGAGATAACTTAATCATAACTTATGGACTTTCTGCAAAATATTTTCTGTTAAAAAACTGGAAGATAGAAGTTAAGAGTTAAGAGAATGTAAAGATCTGGCATCAGAGAAGGAAAGGGAGCATATATATATATATATATATATATGTATATATATATATACATATATATATATATATAATAGAGCTGGAATAAAGAAAATGAAGAAATAAACTGAAATTGAAGGAAGGTATGAAGGAGAATCATGAGTCATAAAGCTATTTTTGAGCAGAAGACTCGGGATAATGGCATCAAATGTCCCTACCTTCTAAAGGACAAAGGGAAAGAAGTTCGAAGAAATACATTTATATATGACACCTTTTTATAAAGACACATGAGAAAATAATATACTAATAGTAGGTTAACATGCTATATTCTTAGGGGTTTTTTTTTAGGTTTTTACAAGGCAAATGGGGTTAAGTAGATTGCCCAAGGCCACACAGCTAGGTAATTATTAAGTGTCTGAGACCGGATTTGAACCCAGGTACTCCTGACTTCAGGGCTGGTGCTTTATCCACTATGCCACCTAGATGCCCCAACATGATATATTATTGTAACCTGAATTCTGCCTTAACCATAAAGAGACTAGATAAAGAGATAGATAAAATATAAGTCAGAGAGACTAATCTCTGTCTTTAAGAATTTTCTAGAGGACTCAAAACAATCATGAATATATACTTAACTTTGAACTAAATGGGTAGCAATCATATTAAACTCAGCAAGACAAAAATGGAACTTGATGTATTTCCTCTTAAATCCACCTTCCTTTGAAGCTTCACTTTTACTCTTGAGGATAGCAACAATCTGGGTGTCATCATCTCTCTTCACAATCTTTCACCACTCCTTCCCCTAATTCCTCATCCAATTTGTTTCACCCTTGCCTTATCTTTCAACTCCCTTCTTTCCTCTGATACTTCAGCACCCTTGAACAGATCCTGTACACTTAGACCATTGCAAGAGCCTGCTGGTACATCTGCCTTGTATTTCTCAACTGCCAAAGACATTTTCCTAAAGGGCAGGTCTGACTCTGTCACCTCCCTACTCAAAAAGTTTCAGTGACTCTCTTATCACTTTCCAGATCAAATGCAAAATCCTCTGTTTGACAAACAAAATCCTTCCTAACATGCCTTACTCCATATTTCCTGTTTTCATACGTCTTCTTGACTGCTATATACTCTGATCCACTCACCCTGGCATCTTTGTTGTTCCATAAGCAAGACACTTCATCTCTTGACCTGGGCATATTCACTAACAGTTTCCCATGCTAGAATGTTCTCCTTCCTCATATCTGACTCTTAGAATCTATGATTTCTAGAAGTCTCAATTAAAATCCCACCTTTTAAAGAAAGTCTTTATCAACCATATTTTTAATTCTAGTGCTCTTATTAGATTATTTTTACATATACATTTGATTGTTATCTCCTTCTTTAGATTATCCTCTCCTTGAAGATAATGTCTTTTGCCTCTTTTTGTATCTAGTATTTAGCATATTGACTGACACATTGAGGTGGATAATAAATGATTTTTGACTGACTGAATAAAAAATCAACAGGAAAGGAACAACACAAATCTAAAGGCTATTATATTTTACTGAGCCTTGAAATAAGCTCATTATTCTAATAATCACATGTCTAAAGATGATGAGAATCTTAGAATCTTGAGATAATTCTAGCTAATAAATTACTGGAGTTCAACCAAATCCCTTAAGGGAAGAGGAAGCATCTTGATGTTGGTTCATTATTAGACTGAAGAGAACCACTATGTATTATTAATAAATGCAAATATTTAAAGTAACAGATGTTTCTATAAGAATTCAAGGAAAAATCATAATGAAATGTTTGATGAGCAACCTATTCCTTCAATTTGTCTACTTGGTTTATCTTATATGCTATGATTCTTTTTACAGTATTGGCCTGATGTGGATATGGCGGGGAGGGGTTCCATCCTTTATTCTCCAAACTACTCCAAATGCTTCAGCTGTTTTCTGTTTCTGGTTCTGTGGATCCCTTCTCCCAATGGTGAATTCTTCTTGGAACTTCCATTGTTGAGAAGGGACTCAGTCTTTTCCTTATTCTCTGAACTAGGTATAGAGATATCACAATGCATAGAGTACTGGGTCTGGAGTTGGGAAGACCTGAGTTTAAATCTTGCTTTAGACAGCTGTATGAACTTGGTTAAACCCTTTAATCTCTGCCTGCCTCTGTTTCATCGACTAAAAAATAGGGACAATAATTTCAACTGCTTGATATAGGTATTATTATTGTTAGGATTAAATGAGATAATACTTAATAAATACTTGTTATCTTCCATTTCCATTTTTTATTTTCCTTTGACTGTTAGCCACTATGTGTCTGCGGTCCCCAATTTCTAGCTCCTTTTAATATATTATTTTTTTTCCTATTAGGATGTAAGTTTTGAAGATAGGGAGCATCCTTCTTTATGCCCACATTTTAATTGCTTAGTTTCTTAGTACATAGTAAATGTGCTGTTTGCTGGTTAACTGAAAGAATATTCTAAGTTTCAGAGATTCTTCTGTTCTTCTCATTCTATTTTAAGTATATTGGAATGAAAAATAATGCTACATGTAACAAAATTTACATACTAATCGTGGATGTTTGCCATTCATACTAAATCCTGTCTTCTCAATTGATCTACTTAGAATTTGTCCTAGAATACATATGTTACTTAGAACTGGACAATATTTATTGGTAAATCTAACTTTTTGTTTCCTATCTGAGATGGGGGACTCTCTCTCCGTCTGTCTCTTTCTCTCTCTCTCTCTCTCTGGGCCGGTGCTCTTTCCACTGTGCTTCCTAGCTGCCCCATGACTATATACTTTTATATGTTCATGCATTTGTCTACATGAATGTATATTTGTACCTTTTTTCAACTTCTCTGAACAGGCCTAATAGAATGTAAAAGATGCCCAGAGAAATTTGAAGAAAATGATGAAAAGGCTCAAAACTATGTCAATTGAAAATTGGTTTCAGGAAATATAAATATTTATTTTTCTTGGGAGATGAGTCCTAGGAAGGACATAGTAGTTATTCATATTTGCTTGAAGATCCTTAATATAAATTCAAAATTTAATAAAATAGGTTTACTTATTGCTTTTTTTATGCCATGGACTCCTCTGATATCTGTAATAGGCCATCTGCCCTTTCTCATAATGATGTTTTCAAATAATCTAAGGACAAATTAAACTTCAGTTAGAACTAATTTCAGTAAGATCACAGTCACAAACACCTGAATGCTGTTCTCAGACTCTATTGAAATCTATGGAGTAGAAGATAGAACTCCTGAATTAGGGTGGTCCCAATGTATAATTACCTTTTTCAAGTGGTAAAGTTTACTTTCATTAGAACTCTGCAAGCAAAGATTGGATTTTGCCATTGGGGAAAATTTGTAGTAAGATTTTACACTGTACAGGTTGTACTAAAAAACCTAAATTCCCCTTCATGCTGCTGAAATTCAAAAGGACAGTGATGTAGGAAAAATATGAGCCGAAGATACCAGTCTTATCCCTAACATGATTCTGGTATTTTACTTAGAAGAGAAGAATATCTGTCATTTATAGACTAGGAGGCAGAACATAACAAAATAAGACCTGAGAAGTTAGAAAGTTTGTGTTCTAAGCTCAGTTCTAACTAGATTTACAAACATTTTAGAACTTTATACAAATCACTTTACTTCTCTTAAGTAAATTGAATAGTTTGAATTAGGTGCCCCAGCAAGAGATATGACCAAAGCAACATAGACCTTCCATGT
The DNA here is from genome assembly GCF_037893015.1 of Macrotis lagotis. Taxonomy (NCBI): domain Eukaryota; kingdom Metazoa; phylum Chordata; class Mammalia; order Peramelemorphia; family Peramelidae; genus Macrotis; species Macrotis lagotis. Next base: position 364,721,388 of record NC_133666.1, on the reverse strand, counting down.
CTCAAGGATAGTATAAAATACATGGTTCAAAAGACAGATCAAACGTGGGTAAAGTGGAAAATGCTTCTTACTACCCATGTGTCATTTGAGTTCTTACTGCGATTGAGTTTCTCATTGACAAAATGAGATGAAAAGATTTTTGTGTTCCTACCTGTCCAATAATGTTACCTGTTTTTGATTCTTAAATATCAATTTCTGGCATTTTAAAAAGTCAAAAATTGTTTGGATCATATTAAGTTATATTGCACAGATATTTTGCATCACTTGTATCCTTCAACTGAATGGTTAAGGACCACATTTGAAAAGTCCTTTAATCATATTATGTTAAGGTGAAAAAATTACTATATATGTGCATGCATCACTATGAATACACATGAAACTATGTATGGTATACATATACAATATATTTGTCCATATCTCCATTCACCCATCCTAATAGCTATGATTTGATCATCTCAGAAAATAATGTAGCAGATCTGTACTTAACAAAATATCTTCAGCAATTGAATCTTAATAAATAAATGTATATACAAATGCCAGCTAAATGTTGGTAATACTTTTTTTTAGGTTTTGTTTGTTTGGTTTTTTTTTTTTTTTGCAAGTCAAATGAGGTTAAGTGGCTTGCCCAAGACCACACAGCGATGTAATTATTAAGTGTCTGAGACCGGATTTGAACCCAGGTACTCCTGACTCCAGGGTCTGTGCTTTATCCACTGCCACCTAGCCGCCCCATAAATGTTGGTAATACTAACAAAGTAATATTAATGTGTTTAAAGTATTGAATGTTAAATTAAAACTTAAGCAAGCTGCCTTTCTATTGAGGACGCAATTAGAAATGGAATGTAAAGTAGAAAGATACTCAACTTTTAATTAGAAATAGAATGTAAAGTAGAAACAGACACAAAGTAAAAGTACTTTAAATCATGTGAGATTAAAGCAATAGAACATAAACTTTCCATGTACATTCTTGGGAGTTAATAAAATATTCTTTTAAGACTGATGTGTTTTTAGTTTAGTGGCAGTTAACAATTTTTGACAATAGAAGTATTTTTCCCATAAAAGACTAAAGTTGAACACAAATATTTTTGTTAATTCATTCTGTTTCATAATTAAATCTCTGCAAGTTGTAAAACAGTAAAATAAATTCATTTCAAAAAATAAATGCTACATTGCAAATCCCTCCCCCCCACCATCATAAGAGAATGGACCTTTATAACCTGGCACTTTCCTAAAATGGAGCTGTAGCTGAGTAAATTGGCGCTAGTGCTATCAACATCCTGCAGTGTTTCTGTTAATTATCTTGCCTTAGCGTCTGACTTAGATAGCAATCTATCCAAAAGAGCAGACAGATTTAAAGAGGCAGAATTAATTAAAATTGATTCTTGCATTCTGTCATGTTGAAATCTGCTGGGAGCCTTCTTTTCCTCCTTTCCCTATTTCACGTTGTTGTACTACATGGCACAGGTGGGAATCTACACCTTTGAATACTAATCAAGATACAGGAATGGGATTATCTGCCATGATTGGCAGAGTAAGGTTTGAAAGGCCATCAGAATTTATTTTGTTTAAGAGATGTCTTGGGAAACTACCTCTTTATGTGTAGATACAGAATGGAGGACATAGCAGAAAAATTCAAGGTCACTAAATTGTCTATTGAGGTTATAACTGATTGTGCATTTTACAAAGTAATTGTTTGTCCATGCAAATTTGAAATGAAATACATAGAACTTACATGAGAGTTAATGATGATGACATAGAACTCACATGAGAGTTAAAGCATGATAGAAATGTCAAAAATAAGAATGAAACAAGGAAGTAATAACCCACCTTTATGCAATATCAGCAATTACCTCAATTTGGGAGGAAATCTATAACATTTGATGTTCCTATCTAAGTGTTCATATTTAAACATATGCTAACAGCTAATAAGGTGAAAAATAATAAGAACAAAAGCATTTGGTAATTATATGCACATTTGTTCTCATGCTAGATAACAAGGGCCAAAGAATCCATTTTTAATGAAATAGTAATTATTGAATCTGGTGGGTTATAGGATAAAGCTTCACAGAATTAAAAATGATATTTTACAACATAAATCTAGAAGATCTTTTGGGTAGGAAAAACATTTTTTTACATTTATTTTAAAATTCAAATGACTTGATAATAAATGTAGTTAGCATGTATCATGACCTTTAGGCAGTTAGGGAGCACAATAAGTCATTGGAACTGGAGTCAGGAAGATCTGAATTCAAATCCTTACTATCTCTGACCCTGTGCAATTCTCTTTATTTTTCTTTTCTTTTTTCCCCAATTACATGTAAAGATAATTTTCAACATTTGTTCTTTATAATATTTTCAGTTCCATATTTTTCCCTCCTCTCCAAGACAACTTGTATATAAGTTAGACATGTACAATCATGTTAAACAAGTTTTCATGTTATGCAAGAAGAAACAAAACAAAAGAGGGGAAAACCATGAGATGAAAACAAAAAAGTAAAAATACTACGTTTTTTTTTTCTACATTCAGACTCTATACTTCTTTCTCTGGATGTGGATGACATCTTGCCATCACAAATCTTTTGGAATTGTCTTTTTTATCACTATATTGCTGAGAAGAGCTAAGTCTATCATAGTTGAACTCATAATGTTGCTGTTGCAACAGTGTTACCCTGGTTCTGCTCACTTCATTCATCATCATTTTGTGTAAATCTTTCCTGGACAAGACTCTTAAACCTCTGTGTACCTCAGTTTTCTCAACTGTAAAAATGAAAATAATAATAGAACCCATCTTCCAAGATTGTTTTCAGGATCAAATGAGATAATATTTGTGAAATACTTGAAAGCCTGACACAGAGTGGGTTTTACCCTTCTTTGACTCATCTCCTAATAGTTAATTTGCTTTCACAATGGATATTGTACATAGAAGATAATAAATTTTGTACCTCAGTAATCTGAATGGTAATAAATAAAGAGTATTGTTTGATGTATCTATATATTTCAATCAAATGAGATAAAAGGTCATTGTGTTAGATTCACCTCTTCCTATGGAGTCAAGAGATCATTATAGTCCTTATTATCAGAATTGTCATTTTTCTAGAACTTTTTAAGAGTACAAAGTACTTTAAGAAATTATTGCATAGATTAGTATTATTATCCCCCTTTTCAGATGAGGAAAATGTGACACAGAGAGTTTAATAAAATTGGACATGGGCACAAACTATTAAGTGAGAGAGAGAGAGAAATATTGAATTTGAACCCAATTCTTGCCAACTCAAAACTTCAGCATTAACCAAAACTTCTAAATTACACAGAAGTTCAACCAGCATTAGTGAGACTGAGATTTCCCAAGAAAAGATCCATTCAGAAATCAAATAATGCTAAGTCATCATTTTGAATTTGTCTAGATAAGATCCATTATGGTTTTCAGAGAATTTTCTAAGGAGGTCAGATGTCTTTACTCAGTTTCACAAAACTGTACCATTGCCATGTCCATATATATATATATATATATATATATATATATATATATATATATATATATATATATATCTTTTGTTATAAGAGCAACAATAATTTGTTAGTCTTAGTATTAAAGGTCTCAATATGAATTCAAGTTTACCTCAACAAAGATAGTTATTCAATATGGAAAAAACAACAGCTTGCCACAGTCCATAAGTATATATTAAACTTAGAAACCCACTCTTCTTTATCGTGTTGAATGCCAGATAAGAAAATCAACAATTTTTAATCCAGTCATTTAAAAAAAAATTCACACCTTCCATAAAGTAATCAATCACTAGTCTATTCTAAATTTTGTAAAATGGTAGACACACTGGTGAAAGAACACATTTGTTCTGTCACTGAAACAAACATCATTATTTTATTCTGGATATGAAATTACATACTTTATATTATTTTTCTTATTAATTTTTAAAACTCTGTTTATATTACTACATAGCCACCTAATGCTTTGAAATACTCAAATACTCATTCTTATTATAATGAGTATTTCATCCCCAGCTATTCTATTTTTTAAATGTGTCATGTCTTAGCAACAAATTTAATACAGAATTTCTTCCTTTCTCTCCCTTTCCCCTTTACTCAGGGAGGGGGAGACTGTTGAAAGTAACATTCTTCTATAATAGGCATGTCCATTGGGCATGCATGCACCTAGGCTTTTCTGTCAGTGTGAGTGCCAGTTATATTAAAAAACATGCACCTAAGTAATTGATTGACATTCAAATCTTTTACTTTTATGACCTTTGAAAGGAAAAATGAAAGATGCTTATGTATAACTTATTTGTGCTTACAGTCAAAAAGTCTGTCTGGCTTCTTAACTCACCTTCATTGTGGTGCACAGAAAACAAAAAAATGAAAACATACCCTCCTAAACTGCACCTCTGGTTTATGTAGGAGAAAAATAATGTTTCCTTACTTGACCTTTCCACATATCATAAATCAATTTAAGCTTATAGACCTAATTTTCAAGATCAATGAAAAGAACAGTACTGCCTTGTAGTGTTCTGAGACCATATTACCAAAAAAATTAGAAAACTGAAATAAGTATTGAAAGAAGTCATAACATTAAAAAAAAACTTTAACTTGAATTTTCAATGATTACAGCTGAACTTGCTGAATTAACTTTAGGTTTCTTTACCTATATACAAGGTATAAAGGTATGATCTAATGTTTTCCATATCTTTGATCATGGACATATTAAATGATTGAAAATAGTATAATTAGAACTTCTATTCCCTTTTAATTGCCATTGATATGCTGATGATGCAAAGTGACTCTAGCAAATATTTTCATTATAACAAATCGTGTACCCTATGGAAACATTGCTGCATGGCTTCATGGGCACTATGAATGTAAATTAAGGATATAGTAGAAAAAAATCACTTCAAATAGAATTTAAAATATTCAATAACAATTAGAGACAAATGACTCATGCAACTGAAGTATATACACATAGCATACACACACACACACACACACACACACACACACATATATATATATATATATATATATATATATATATATATATATATATATGGCATATATTGAACATATATACACACACATACAGAAACCTAGAAAGGAGATAGTGTATAGGAGTGATGATGTTAAATGTTGTTAAAGAGAACATGAGAATGGTAAGTATTTTTTACAGTCCATTCAATTTTGAAGTTTAAGACCATCTGTACCTCTTAAAAGTATAAGAACAAAATGGGTCAAAGCATTTACCCTGAAAACAAAACTGTACAAAACATCACAACATATAAATTTTCTTTCTGGTTTAAATTAAAATATATGCCATTGATCTGGTAGACATACAGATATTTTGTTAAAGTCCTTTTTTATTTTCTTTAAAAAAAAATCAGGGTTAGGGAAAAAAGAAGATTATCTACTATTTTTTTGATATGAACAACCAGACATCTTATATATTAAATTGGTATATAAAATGTGTTTTACTTAGAGATAAAAATAATGTGATATGTATGATATGCATATAGATATAATTCATATATATTCTACATAGATATTGTAACATATCTGTGTATAAATGTAAGTATAATGAAGGATCTAGAAAAGTATAACTACAAGAAAAAATTGACCTTTGAGTCAAGACTAACATACTGCCTATGTGACCAGACATAAAGCTCTTAAGAATTCCTACATGACAAAAAAAAATCTACATGCCACTGTCTAAAGTACATTATACAAGTGGGTACTTATCTGATGGAGAAAGGAGGCTCATCACTTGATACTCCTTATACCAATGAAATCAGAGATTTCATTCAAATAAGTGGACACTGAAAATCATATGTGCATATATTTATTATTTTTATAAACATGTTAATCAGTAAACCTTTATTTTAATTACCTACCATGTATCACGTATTGTGCTAATTGCTAGGGGCAATATACTATATCTGCAAATACAAATCTATATCTATATAGATATAGATTTTATATGTGTATGTAAATGCAGGTGTGTATATAGTGTAAGAATTTATATAATTTTTGTTTCCACACATACATTTAGAGAGATAGATAACCATACTTAATTAAAATGAAGTGATATATTGGATATATAAGCTTCTTCAGTAAGACAGATGAAATAAATCCTGACAGTGAATAGACTGATTTCCCATAATCTTGGAATTAAGAAGAATAATATGAATTATTCTTAGGGATAATTCTTAAAATTAATAATCTGTAAAATGTTCATTTCACACTTCTATTAAATACTTTTTACATGAATGATACTGTATTGGAGATTTTATAGTTATATATTTATCTCTATATATGCATATCTATATATGTATGTATAGCATAATCACCAATTTGCCTTATTCAGCATTTGAAATTATTATTTAAAATTTAAAATTAAGCATGGGATATTTATAGTCCACATGTAACTATTTTAATGACAGAGATATCATGCCATAGTTTATTAGTGTAACCATTCCAGAAGTTCAAATGTTGAAGACCAGTACTAATTTATCCTAGAAAACCTGAAAAACAAAGCAGATTTCCTTGATGCAGTCTGTTGCTAAGGCGACATAGAAACTGATATGAAAGTTTTTTTCTCTCGTAAGAGCTTTTCCTGAGAGAATTGGGAATCTGATTGTCTGATAGAGAAACAGTTTACATCAGACATGATGTGATTGTATTGTCTCATGAATCACTGCTTCCTATTTCAGCGATTTACTTTCAGAATAGAGGAAAGAAATCATAATTTAGCAATATAGTTTTCTTATTGTTGAACTTCCTTTTAAAGGCTGTTATTTCAGTAATGTGCTTTTACCTGTTTTTCCCCCAGTTCTCATCATTTTTCTTGACTAAACACACTTCTGAAACTGTAGTGAGATGAACCCTGAAGTATCCACCCAGACTAGCAAGAAGTAATAGCTTGAATCCATCTCAAATCTATTTTTTTATGTTCTGATCATTTCTTTTTCTCTCGTCATCTTTGAATTATCTATCATTTTCTCATCCCTCATTGCTCTCCCCCCATAACCACAAATAATTCGAAAATAGAAAATATGCTATGGAAAAGAAGTATTCATTCAAATTTACTTATAAATTGAAATTTCTTTTAGATGAATACTCCTGGCTTCCCCATTTTAAAGTTTTCAGCTTATAAATCATGTGCATCTGATCAACTGTAATAAAGAATTTTCTTAAGAATTGACAATACATAATAAGAAAAATGAAATCAACATTTTTAAATTGGAGAAACACTATCCTCTACAAATGCAAGACAATGCTCTAGGTACTGTGGGAAAGATAAAGGTAAATAATTCATTCTCCTTGACATAAGACTTTATATTCTAGGAAACTTTATCAACTTTAAGAAATTAAGGTAATAAGATCATAAATGTAAAAGTAATATAAAAACAAAACACTTCCATGATGCTTTGGGAAATAGAAACTGAGAGGTCCTTGTCATTGTCTCTGGTGGTTAATTTTCCTTTTGTGTAACCAAATGAGGAAACTGAGGCCCAAAGAGGCTGGATGACTTAATCATTCCACATGGTATTTGAAGTGAACTTTGAATGCTAATTTTTCTTCATTTTGTATCTAGTACTCTTTCATCTTCTTTGTGGAAGATTAAAGTTCTCATCACTACTTGTCTCCCCATTACCTAAGTGTAAAGAAACCCTGATAGTCAAAAGAAAATTTTTAGAAGACAAACTTTTTTAGACTGATTTGCACAAGTTAATAATTCAAAGTTTCACATCATACCAAGTTCTTTTAAGGACTACTTATCCTGCTTACATAGTCTCCTGAGGAGCATAGGAACATATTTCAGTGTTAATAAACTTGGGTAAGAAAAAACATTTATTTTCCCTAATCTGTATCTCAAATGTAGCATTTTTATAATGAATGTAAACATAAGAAATTCCTACAATACTTTGCTAAGATGGAGAAGGGATTATAAAAACAACAACAACAACAACAAAATATTGTAACATTCACTATAGAGAACATATGACTAAAATACCAAATGTAGAATTGTAATGAATAAACTAAGGACTATCCGACACTGGAAAAGCTTCAGTTGAAAGCAATGCTAATGAATTCTAACCCTTAATAACAGAAAGGGGGAGATGAGGACTTAAGAAAGTTCTGTTGATCCTTTGTGAAAGCTGAGTCACTTGAAAGGCCATAGAAGAGACTGTGAAATTGGATTCAGTAGGTGAATTCACTGCTGCTTATAAGTAAATCTAAGAATCTTAAATCTTTTGAAGCTAGGAAATAGGTTATCTTTGAATCTCTGCATTGGGAAGGACAGTGTTCTGACTCAGAGCACTGTTGTTGTCTCATGATGGAAAAGTTCACATCTCTATAAATACTATAATCTGGTTTCCTATGTAAGTGGGTCTAATTAGCTTGCTTTATCTGATCATAGTGTTAATGAGACCAAGGTCAGACTCAAAGTTTATTGCTAGAATCTTCACCCTGTCAGCTATCTCAATAAAACAATGTCATCTTCAAAGGGAGAGGTTTTGTGTGTGTGTGTGTGTGTGTGTGTGTGTGTGTGTTTGAGAGAGAGAGAGAGAGAGGGAGAGAGAGAGAATATATGAAGGGAAAAAGAGAGAAGAATTAGATTACATTGGAGATAAGAAAAAGGGAGGGGACATAGGTAGGTACTGAGTAAATATATGTAAATGCATACCTAACAATTTGGAGGAAAATGAAAAAAAAAAACAGCAACAGATACAGTTCAGGATACCTGTTGTTCAGATAATGGACCAATGATATGAACTCTATTTGTATGTGATAAGCTATTTTTGTACCTCACATTAATATCTGAACTGTGCTTTGTATTCACTGAATTTTGATTAACTAACCTTTGTGGATATTGTATTGGGAATAAAAGTTAGATATTAAAATTTTAAAGCACTTTATGATAAAAATATTTTTAATATGAAACCTACTTAACACTTTGCTTGTAAGCTTATTTTATTTTATTTTTTAAACAAATTCTAACCCTTGCTTAATCTGTAAATTTAGGGCTCAGTACTGGTCCCTGCTGATCTGTCAGGGAACCTTGACCTACCTTGTTTTTAAGGAGGAACACATCTCCTTGGGCAGGACACACACACACACACACACACACACACACACACACACACACACACACACATATACACAGACAAACAATGCACATTCCCTTCTCCTACTTCCCCTACCATTACCCAGGCTTCTTCCCTAGAGCTCACCATATTGGTGGAAGTCCTTGCACACACTCAATGAGCTTCTATTGCAAAGAACTCCTAAACTCCAAAGATCTTCCTGCCCTAGATTCCTTGGAGTACTTGCTGTAGACTTTCACCCTCATGTTCTCAGGTCCCTAAGTATTTTAACAAAGATGTAATATTGTTTAGTGAAAAAGACCCACTGTACTGAATATTATTATAAGCTTTGTATGGAATTTGAATTTTCTGAAATGTTAAAGTTTAAGACCTAAATTACAAAGTTCTTTCTTCTGATGGGAGATGGAGTACTGGACCTGAAGTCAGAGTTTGGTTTAATTTCTGTGGTAATTACTATTAACTTTGTGATCTTCATTGGAACTGCTTAGCTTATCAGAGTTTCAGTTGCCTCATTTTTAAAATGAGGACAATAGTAACAGCATTAATTACTTCAAAGCAAAATACTTCATAAATTTTAAAGTATTATATAAGTCTGAATTCTTAATTAAAGTGAATGTTAATTAGACAAACACACAGACTAGTATATGAATCTATCTATTTATTCGCAAACACAGGGGGAATATAGACTAGGTGGAATCCTCTGGTGCAGTGAATGTTTATAAACTTCAATGCATATCAATAATACATAGATATATGAATATGTTACTGTCAAAGCAAATGGTATAGTCATATCATAGTTTTTTCAGACTTAAAAGCCCATTGGGAAGTCAACTTTGAACATTTCGTATTGTTTAATTTTATTGTTTTGCTTCTTATTACAGGAGTCCCCTAAGATCTCTTTCTGCTCAGGTTATAAGTCCTCTCTGGTTTTGGGGCTGCTGGTGTTAGTATTGTGCTATAACTTCCACTGCCACAACCCACTACTGCTTCTGTCCATGCAGCACTGCTACTGTCCTGTACTTCTGGCCAACCCCCTCTCAAGTGTCCACTTTCTGTCTCTCTTCCAAAGCTACCTGGAATGAAAAAATGCTATCCTTTACTCTGCTATCTTGCCTCTTCATTCCCCCACCCCACCCATATCACATTCTTACTTTGAAGAATGATCTGGGAGAATCCTTCTAGAAGTAGTCAGGGTTTGTTCAGAGGAAAGATGAAGGCATAAATCTATTTCACCCAGTGACTTCTTTGACCAAATCATTTATCTAAAGTCTGGAGGATGGATTTTCTAATTGAGTTCTTAAATCTGTGTGACCTATTTTTCATGGGTAAACTATCTCACTGCTATAAATTCACGTAGAATTTATAGAAAATGAAGCTGCATAATGATACTGGAATAATTCTCCTTCTATTAATAATTTTCCTGAAAGAAATACTACAAATTGTTTCCTCCCTTTAGGCAGGTCCAATTCAAATGTGAATTATTACACCTTCAAACTCGTACTTGAATAGAATCAAAAGCTAGATTTGGGAATGAGGAGCAAGCAAACATTTCTGCAGTAGAAAGTAGAATAATTCTTTGAATTCAAATTTCTCCTCATTTTCCATTTTGATTTTTAAACTAAATATAAAAAGAAGTAAGTAGTATATAACTTTAAAAACAATTATAAGAACATGAATTAGAAAATATATATTTTAGTGTTCTAGTTCATCTTTTCTAGAATTCCATCATTTTAGTAAGTTAAGATTTTAAAATGGAATAATAACACACATGTTCATATTTTTAATTCTCTTTAGCCCTCAAAGATAAGTATCACCAAACTATCAAATATTCAAACTATATAATGCATGATTGCTAACTTGATTGGAAATTAATATGAATGATTATGAGCCATTAATAAGGATTAGATTTCAGTATTATCTGGTTAACATACAATCAATCTATATGAATTGAATTCCTTAATAACTGTTGTCAACATTTTTGAAATCCATCAATACTTCTTTTAAATGAACATATTTGCATTTTCCATAGAATAAAAGTCAGGTATAAATTAAAGAAAAGATTTAAGAAAGACATTATAAAAGTTTTTCTAATTGTAAAAATTGCTTTTTAGCAACAAAAGTGATGTGTAGGTGACTTTAAAAAATGGGAAATAGCAATTTTTTTCCTAGAAAGTTTAGATGAATTAGTTTCTAAATAGGACTTACTCTGGTATAACAAATTTAGTGAGTTTCATTAATGTAGGACACATAAGAAGCTCCTGATGGGAGCAGACATAAAAGAATATTATAACATGAAAATCATTGCTAAGACTCTCACATAATTTTCAAACTTGCTAAAAGTCTAGTTATTAAAATTACTGAACTGTTAATTAACTGGGTATATCACATATAAGCCTATTTTGCATTGTAGCCTTTTATATTCCTGATTAAAAAAAATATCAATCTAAGTATATTATTATAAATATTTTCTCTAACCAGTGTGCCCACAGAGAAAATTTATTTATCTGTGTCTGAAAATATATTAATTCTTCATGTCATAAAATAATTTCAAATTGAATCGCCACTATAAATTCACCATATGTGTGTTTTTTTAATGACTAGTAATGGAATTGGTTACATTTCTTTTGAGTATTTCTACATTGAAAAAATATCCAATTAAATCAAAGTATATAACATCTGCTGGCTAGTTGAGTATAGATTTGTAGTTGATCAGGCTCAGAAATAATCAAGTGTAACATCTGCTGCAGCAGATAGAGTGGAAAATAAGCTATTCTGGCCTAATAGTTTTCAAATGATAGTTATGTCATATTTTTGCACATAATGTTATTTGATTTCCTCAAATAATAAGGACATTCAGCATAATGCTGGTATAAACTTAGATAGAAAATGCATATATACTCAAAATTATCCTGCGAAATGACTCATAGGTATCAATATGTGCTGAGTAGCTGACAGCAAACTTAAAAATAGAGATTAAAGAAAAATTTCTTATATATGTTTAGGAACGGGGACTTTTTTTTTAGGTTTTTGCAAGGCAAATGGGATTAAGTGGCTTGCCCAAGGCCACACAGCTAGGTAGTTATTACATGTCTGAGACCGGATTTGAACCCAGGTACTCCTGATTCCAGGACTGGTGCTTTATCCATGCCGCCACTAAACTGGGACATTTTTGAGGGCTATTATAACTTCCAGTCAACTATATTAAATGAAACAAACAAAATCCAAGTTGTTTCTCATAGATTTGGCAAATGACAAGGTATATAAAATTATAAACCATGCTATGCTATCATTGGTCAGTTGTGATCCATTAGCTAGAGAATTAAAGAAAAATCAAGGACTTTAAATTGCAATTCCTCACCTGTCATGTGAAATGCAGTAAAAGCTTCCTGGAGCAGACCAACAATAATTATAAAAAGATAATACCTCTTATAATGTATTGAAAGAAGTAATCTAAATTCATTGAAACTCAATAATAGTTTTTGAAAAAGCTGGAAATATTGATCAACCGTGAAAGAATTCCCTTTTTGAAAAGTAATTTAGGGGAAATTTGATAGTAGTTTGGCAGTTAGAAAGGTAGAAGTCAAACTATAAGAATGGGGGGAGAAAGAGGTGAATTTTTAGCCAAATAAGGGAAATTTAAAAAAAAAAAATAATCAGTTGATTACAAGAAACTGAAAACTTTTGCATTTAACAAAATCAAAACATCAAGGACAAGAAAAGTGGATGATAGGCAAAAATCAAAAACAAAAGCTTTATCAAATATATTTTATGTTTAATATGCAGGTATGTTATGTTTAACATGATATGTTTAATATGCAGTTTACATAGACTTCCTAGCCTACTATAAATTATTAATCAATGATCAACAATCTTCTTCTTAGTCATATGCTCGCTATCCTGTAATTCTGAAACCTGACTCATTATTTAAACTCTATTCTATCCCACAATGTACTCTTACCTTTTCCTACCTCCTCAAACTACACCCTGCTCCTTTTCATACTCTAAACTATCCACACCTGCTGCAATGCTCTCTGGGATTCTTATTTCATTATTAACAAATTTGATTTCATTCTCTTTTTCTTGCTCCCTCATTTTGTCTTCTGGCACTCTTTGAGGCTTGGCAAGCTCCTGATGACCCAATTTCTCTTATAACCTCTTGCAACATTTTATTGCACATCCATTCTCCTTGCCTCAGTGGTCAAAGTTGAGGACTTTGAATTCTCCTTGTTCTCCCTTGCCATATCCACGCTCCAGGTCCACGATTAAATCACTCAGTAACCTTTTCTTGATCACTCAAACCATATCTATAACATAATCAAAGTGTTGGTAGCTGTTGCCTACAGACTTTTGGAATACTTCCCTCCTTTCATCAACAATTTCATCACCTGGCCCCATACCTCTCTTTTTTCTTTTTCCTTCACCTCCTGCCCTAATATTAGGAGACTTCAACATATGTATATACATCTAATTGTATCCATCTATCTTTCTTTTTTCACACACACACACACACACACACACACACACACACACACATATATATGTATATAGATATCGTTATATAGATATTCCCTTAAGCAACTTTGCATTTTAGTTTGTCATATTTCTCATTTTTATAACCTGTTATCCCACCCAGCCTCTACTATACACAGAAATGGTCATACTCTTGATTTTTCCAGAATTCATTCAAATGAAAATAGCATATTTTGGGGTATTGAAAAATCAAAGGTATAAACATGCCTGTTATATAGGAGTAACTTCATATTTTAGCATTTTATTACTCTCATGGTCTGCTACTTTTTCTGTTCCTCATGTGTTGCTGGAAAAAACAAAACTGAATGAATCATTAAAATGTGATAAATGACTGGGTCCCCTGCAAATTTGTTACATACTCTCAACAGGGCTTTCAGTGGAGTAATGTAATCTTTTTACCCCTGATTAATTGACTCACTATTCTACTAGTTAAGTGACTTGCCCAAGATTAAATAGCCAGGCAACTATTAATGTTCTGAAGTCAAATTTGAACTCTGGTCTTTCTGATTCCAAGGTTGGTGCTCTATCTACTGTGCAACCTAGGTGCTCTTGTTTGCTCATAAACTACCATGGATTGCTGTTTCTCCTCTAATCTATTTATCTAACCCTAATCTCTCTGCTAATCTCCAGTCTCATACTTCCAACATTCATTAGACATCTTAACTGGATGTTCTTTAGACAGTTTAAGATCAACATGTCCTAAAGTTATTTTCCATTGTCCTCTCCCCTCTTCCTCACTTCCCTATTCCTGTTGCAAGTCTTGCAATAATACTCTCCACTTATCCTTATTCCACTCAGATGTTAAAACAACTGTCCTAAAGCTCAAATCTGACTGTATTACCATACCAGGGACTCCTTTTCACCTTCAGTATTCAAGACAGTTTTCATCCTGTTTCATCCATGTTTGCAGTCTTCTGAGATATTAATTACCCATGTGCAATCTGAAAAGATCCCATTTTCTGGAAGAAATCTATAATATTTCTAATTTGTCCTTTTTTAGTTCATTTGTATATAGATATTTGCATGTTGCTTATATTAATCTTTGGCAACAAATACTTCCTTTTGTCATTCTTTGTATTCTCAGCATTTATCCCAGCCTGGCATATAATTACTTAATAACTCCTCATTATTTGACTGAAAAATGACAGAAATAATTAAGACCAAAGCTTATGTTAATATCTATTGGTTACAATCGATAATTGGTAAAATATATGCATAACATTTCTTAAGAGATATAAAATATTTCAGCAAATATATGAAAGAATACTCCAAATCACTAATAATTGTAAATCTAAATGAAAGGAATCATTGGGTTGCAACTCATTGGCAGCAAATTGGCAGAAATAAGAAATTATGAAAAATTTCAGTATTAGAGAAGTTGAATATCTAATATTAATCAATTATTGATGGAACTGTGATGCAATCATTAAGGGAAAACATTTTCAATTAATTTAAATGAAAATGGTATCCTTAATATTTTGCTCAGAAAACCTCTGTTGAGATTATTACTCGCATAAGTCAGTGACAAAAAGAATATATTCATAAAATCAAATATGTATAGCTGCACATTTTGTAGTATCAAAGAACTAGAAATAAAGTAGCTACATAAGATTGAAAAATGGTAAAAAATGATACATAAACCTGATAGATATTACTATGCTATAAGAAACATCAAATGTGACATACAAGAAAGCATGGAATGTCATATAAACTGATGAAAGTGAGGTAAGCAGAGAAAAAAGACAATATAGAGAAAATGCAAAATTTAATTGGATATTATTAGAAGCATAAAAGTCAAAACTGAATAATGTGAAATTACAATGATCAAATTTGGACCCAAATCATTTACATGAAAGTGAATGGTTGAAAGGTATGAGATTTTGAATATAATTCTTTATTTCTTATTCCTGTGTATATTCATCAACTGATCCTAATTCCTGTGACTCCCTTACCCCCATCTCTATCATCTATCAACTGGCATCCTTTAGATGCCAATTAAAACTTCTTAAAATGCCAATCTTCTTTAAAATTTATATATTCCCATTATTCCTTACAATTTACCCAACTCCAAATTTTAACATATTTTTTTTTACAAATTTGATTAAATATTTTCTTCTCATATTTTAAGCTACTTCAGAACAAGATTTTTTTTGTTTTTTCTTGGGTTTTTTTGTATTCTTCAGACCCAGGACCTAACATATAGCTTGTACTTAATAAATATTTATTGACTTAATTAGACACATCTCATATATGACCCCTGAATCAGAGAATAAGGTACATTGAGTTGGATTCAGCTGCATTATATACATTAAGCAAAACTGGGCTCCTGGGGCAATGATAGAAAGATATGGTAGTGATTTATATGTGATTACAGAACCTTTGCTAGATATAATTTCACTTGCTTATTTGTTTTATAGACCATAGGAGAATTAGGAGAAAATATGTCATTTAGAAAAGTCTAATTTCAAAAAAAATGCAATTTGAAAAATCTTGACCAAATTTTCTTTAAATTAATATTCAAAGAAATGCAATGAAAGTTTAAGATATGAAAGTATGATTCACCTGTAAGGAATATATTATAATGAAATCCCTCAGGAGTTGGAATAAAAAAGTACAAACATTTAGGAGATAATGAAGATGGTCATAATCATACATAAGTGTATATATATTATATATATATGATCTTTATATATAAACATACATATGTACATGCACACATATATGTATATATGTATATACGTATGTATATGTGTGTATGTATATATATATATATGTGTGTGTGTGTGTGTGTGTGTGTGTGTGTGTGTATGACCTGTGGTTTCATTGCTTAAAGTAATGACTCTTGAAATAAATTGATTCTTTGGTGTGTTTTATAAGGTTACTTTAGATCTTAACACTTCTGTCTTAGCTATTATTCTTTCTATCTGTCCATCCATCCCTTCATTCATCTATCTATCTTTATATCTTTTTATTTTTATCTTTCTATCTAGATCTCACACACAGCTCTTGTCTTCAAATAAGTTTTTGAGAACATTGTGTAAAGTAAACTAAATGTGACTCATTATTCACATGGTTTGCTAGTATTACTATGTTAAAGTTAAGATTCCTCTTTTATCTTCAAATTTATACTCCCCCACCACCCAGTGTCCTCCCAACTGTTTTGCTTAGATGTTAACTTTTATTAGAATAGTCTTATTTTGTTGTTTTTTGATATGACCATCACTATTTTATATTTGGAGGAATTTTATTTCATTCAAAATATCAAGTTATGTCTTGTCTTCTATCATCTTCTTCTTATACACAAATAATCCCCATGTGAAAGCATCAAAGACACATATGTCTAATACTTAAATATAATGTGATGCAAGGAATACTTTTTTTCTGATGGAGAAAGATAGTAGAATTCATGTTCACCATTCTTGTATACCAACTTTGGATTCTCTTCTATCTTTATTCTCTAATTTATTTATTATATTAATATTATATTAATTTTAATATTATATTAATATTATATTTATTTTATTTTATTTTGTATCATGTTTAAAACAACTTTCCCAAAGCCATTAAAATATTAAATAATTTGCATTTGAAAATTTTCCCATTTGGCTTGTTATTTCTTATATGTATATGTCTTGTTTGATGATAATGTTTGTTGTTCATTCTCAAAGAAGAACATGACATCAAGGAGGTGATGCCATGAAAACACATGAATTGGATTTGAGTGAGTGGAGTTGTGCTAAGTCATCAGCCACATTTTCTCCAAAGTCTACTGAGTCTAGTGGCAGATTTGCATCAAGATGACTGGAGATGCCTGTAGATGCCAGACAGTCAAGTTTAAGTGACTTACCCAAGGTCACATAGCTAATAAGGCAAATATTAAGGTCAAATTTGAACTCAGATCCTCCTTATTTCAAGACTACTGCTCTATTCACTAGTTGCCTATCATTTGTGGCTTGTTTAGACATAAATAAATTCTTATTTATTTAGTTAGGATATAATATTTCTTAATTTACCACACTGGAAATATTTGAATAGTGAAAAAATGTGCTCTGGGAACAGTCCACCACGCACACACCCAAACCCCATCTCATC
Organism: Macrotis lagotis; assembly: GCF_037893015.1. Lineage (NCBI taxonomy): Eukaryota > Metazoa > Chordata > Mammalia > Peramelemorphia > Peramelidae > Macrotis > Macrotis lagotis. Next base: position 364,703,653 of record NC_133666.1, on the reverse strand, counting down.
CATCTGTGCCTATATCTAGAACATGTATTTCTAAATTTGCCTTCATACATATATTTACATATATGTATATAGTATATAATATATCCTTGTGAATATATATATATATATATATATGATAAAAATAGTTTTTCAATTTGCCAAAATAGAAAAAATATGAACAGTGAAAACAAATTACCTAAAACCATCCATAAATTTCTGTGTATACAACTGCCCACGATAAAAAGACTTCTGGCATATTTCTAAGGCTTTTAAATCACTGATTGAATCATTCAGATAAAAGTAAACTTATTTGAAAATAAAATGATTGATTCCCCTTTTCAGAGAAGTTAAGGTTCAGAAAAAAGAGAGTCATTATTGACATCTATTATTTAGAGTAGATACATAATTTCTAACCCCAGTAATAAAGAACTATGGAACCTTAATAACGGTTGATGGGTTCTGTTTCTTAGTTTAGCAGTCTATAAAATGGGAACAATAACATTTAATTAGGTGTAAATAGAATTAGTTTTTGAAACTAGTTTGAAAATTTGAATACCTGAATATTGTTTTAAAAAAAACCTCAATCACTAAGTAGTGCCTTTCTTTATAAATAATTACAAAATAATTAGACTTTTGTAGTTCACTGTTTTCTTATACAGCAATCATTTCTAAATTCTTAAATTCCATTATTTATCTGCAGAAAGAAATGGGAAGTTAGCGTTAGAAACATTATGCCTCCAGGCTTTCAAAACTATAGAAGAATGAAGTATCTGAAAGGAACTAAGCAATCAAAATAGCAGTAATTTCTCTAAGACTAATGGTAAAATTCTAATAAATAAATGTGTCATTCTATTAATGAAAATCTCAAGAATTAAACTCACTGTCCAGAGTTTTGAATAAAATTGTAAAAAAACTAGTAGTGAGTATAGATATCTTACTGAGTAAAATATGTATAATTTTTAGTCACACTAGATTATTTAATAAATTTTCATTAAATATGATAATTATTTGAATTTGTAGTAAAAGAGAAGGGATTTTTAAATGTATATATACATTAACATTTTAAAAATTGTTGATCTCACTTAAAAAGTCAATTGCTGATTTAAATAACCTTCAATGATATTCTCTAAAATAAATTAAATAGGACATTTATACCTCATTTCATTTTAATTCAGTTTCACTTTATGCTGAATTGAACAAATTTAAGCAAATATTATAGAGTGGTCATAATATCATTGATCTTATAAAAGTTAGGCCACATGCCTTAATAATATGTGACTGAATACTGTGGCTCTTTTCTGTTAGTTCTAAAGACCACAGTAAATGACTTATTCACACCTTTCCAACTGACACTCTTTAGCTCTGCTCATTAGTTGAAGGGGAAGGTGACCTTATTAGTTTTCTTTTTTTGGTTGTTGTTGTGGGATTTAGGCAGGTGATAATTGGCATAACTCCTAACTGTCTCCAAAGACCAATTAGCAAAAGGGAGTCATATACAGCACCAGCCTGTGTTTCAATTAAATATCTATTTCTGGTAGAGTTGAAGGAGCAATATCTCCCATCTAATATTTATGCTATATTTGGATTCTGGTGTGGATGACCACAACACTATGTCTAAAACTTCATGCTTTCCTTTATCTGATAGACTACAACTCTAGAAATCATGATATTTTGCAATTTCTTAATATTTTTCACCTTATAGGTATCTTAGTCAAGTTTATGAAGCTACACTTTAGTAATTAGAATTATAAAGTATGACCTTCATCTTTGTATATTTGAAATTATCCTTAATTTTATGAAAGAGTCTGGACTTAAAACTATGAATAGCATCTGTGTTCAAGCAAACCAACTGATTTTTTTTAAGTCCATTTAACATAATTTTAGAGCAGAAGTTCTCAATCTGGGTTCTATGAACTTTTAAATGTTTTTGGAAAGTATATTTCAATATAATTGTTTTCAATATAATTGCAGCCTTCTCTATTTTATTTTACGCATTGTTCACAGAAGGATCCCATAGGTTCAATCAGACTTCCAGAGGTAAGAATCCCTGCCTTAATGGGATCAGTGAGATTGTAGATGAATTCAATGATATACTCAAGTCATATTTGGAGCAATCCCCCTGCCCCTTACACTCTAGCTATCTTACTCTACTTTAGTTTTTTAAAACAAATCTTACATAATTTTTCATTTTTCTGTTTGAGGTAAAATCATTATGATAATAGTATTAAGAAATAGGACATGCTACACATTATTTCAAATAATGTAGTTTTTAAAACATCTTTTTTAGTCCATATGATAGGAAATTAACCACTTCATTCTGAATGACTATATTCTTTAGTGTTATAACAAAAACCAGTAAGATTTATGCAAAATCATTTAGCTAATCTGAACTCAGATGATTTTTTAAAAGAGACTTTTATTTTCTCTGATGTCACATCTCTACTCTGAAAGTATTTGTCTTCTAAATGTATTTTGGACTTTTATAAAATTGTGATTACATATATAATCATGTAGTTTAATGGAAGGAAGCAAAGAAAGAAGAAAGAAGGAAATATTTATTAATATGTAATAAATGTTATAATAATGATAATGTGATGGGCATTTCATCAAGTCCTGAAGTCATAAATCATGTAAGAAAATCCCTTATTTCAAGTTGTCATAGTCTAAAATGGGAAGAAAATATTTAAAAGGAAGATGAGATACAGAGCAATTCATTCATTCCCTATAGCATATTGTAGTGATTGCTTAAGTGTACCCTCCTTATTCCGGGTAAGATAAAGGTAAACGTGACATATTTACAAGCCAGTATCCCAGGAAAGAAATCCAAAATTAGAGTTGGAGGGAATGATAAAGATAATTATAGTAAAGGCAGCAGCACAATGTGGGAAAAGGTAGATTTTAACATGTTTGTAGCAAATCACAAAACAGAATTATCTGTGAATATTAACTTTTATTTTAATAGCCCATAATTGTACTGATCATTTACTTCACCTATTCACATATATGTATATATATATGTGTGTGTGTGTGTGTGTGTGTGAGTGTGTGTGTGTGTGTATGAAACAATATTAGTAACAACTTATCATTTGTATCTCTTACATAAATTATTGTAAATTATTCTTCCTATTTAAGTAGATGAGAATTCATTTATTCCATAATGGGTGATCTTCATGACTTCTTGATGTCTTAAAAAAAATAAGTTGTCTCCTGTCCATTGATATGAATCTTCAATGTATGTAATCTTGTTCTCAGAAAATGGTCCCTTGATGAAACTAAACCCCAACTCTCCACCTTGGAAAGAAATTACCAAACTTTCATTCCACTAGATTAGGTTTGATTGAACCAAGGTCATTTCAACACCACAATGAAGTGCTCAACAGAGTATATGACATTTTTCATGTTGAAAGTATATAGGGTGGCTAGGTGGCATAGTGGATAGAGCACTGGCCCTGGAGTCAGGGGTACCTGGGTTCAAATCCACTCTCACACACTTAATAATTACCTAGCCGTGTGGCCTTGAGCAAGCTACTTAACCCCATTTGCCTTGAAAAAAAAGAAGAAAGAAAGTATATGGTGGGGAAAAGACAGGAACTGTGATAAGTGTTTTGCTTTCCCCCTCAAAAATAACATGGAGAAACCTCTTAACAGAAATTCAATCAACAAAACACAGAAAGAGAAGCTAGGAGAAACACCTACTAAGAAGGTCTGTCTCAGGGGACCATGGCTGAACCATGAGATGAGAGCAGAGGATCAACGTGGGGGCAGAACTGGGGGAAGACAGAGGACCAACCTCAGCCACATAGACTGCAGTGAGTGGCAAGTGTGAGATCCAACTTTAGCTGTGGAATCTTTGGCCAGGGGGGAGAGGAGCTACAGGAGGGTGATTTCCAGCATAGTCTTAGAGCGTACCTGGACAACAACCATTTGGGCCAGGGACCTGAGTTCCATACTTTCAGCAGAGACCTTTGGCCAAAATAAGCAATAAACAATGCCCCTCCACCACACCCCAAGACAACAGAGTTCACTCAATGGAGAGAGATTAACTCCTTCCCCCCAGGACCTAGCCCAGTGTTCCAAGTCAACTTAGACTCTGCTGCTGAGGACCTCAAACACTGCAGAGAAAGCATCGAGCACCTGGTACTGGCTGGCCCTTGGAATTATTAAATCAAGTAAACAAAGCCTCTAGGATCTTCAAAAGCAAACCTTTGAGACCCAGCTCCCAACCCCCAACCCAAGATGAAAAAAGGCCAGAGAAAAGGGAGGCCCATGGAGAAATACTTGTAAGAGACAGATTCTAACCCAGAAAGATCTAGCACTGCTAAGGAGAATATGAAATGGTCTCCAGCCCAGAAATACTTCCTTGACAAAATGAGGAAGGAGGTCAAAAATCAATTGGAAAAATTGGGAAAAGAAACACAGGAGAAAATTAACATCACACAACAAGAAAACAAATACTTGGAAAATACAATTCACAAAAGCAAAATGAGAATAACTCTCTGATCTTCAACTGGGCAAATGCAAAAAAAAAAATGATTCTCTCAAAACTGTACTTGGACAAATAGAAAAGGGCTTCAAATATAGAATGGACTAAATGGGAAAGAAGTTACAAAAGATAAATTTAAAAAAAATCTTCTCTAAATAAAAAACTGGAATTGGCAGAAACTAATGGCTTCATGAGATAAGATTGTCTTAAATGAAATCAAAAGATGGAAAAAATAGAAAAAAATGTGAAATGCCTCATCAGCAAAACCATTGACTTTGAGAACAGATCAGGATGGGGAAATCTGAGCATTATTGGACTTCCTGAAAACATTGAAGAGGAAAAAAAGCCTGGACTTAATATTACAGGATTTAGTGGTGGATAATTGCCCAGATATCATGGAAGCAGAGGGCAAAAACAGTTATTGAAATAATACATCGATCCTCTCCTGAAAGGGATCCTAAAATGAAAACACAAAGGAATGTTGTGGCCAAATTCCAGAACTATCAGATAAAATAAAAAATCCTACAAGCAGCCAGAAAGAAAAAATTTAAATACCAAGGAGCTACAGTAAGGATTATGCAAGACTTGGTCACAGCAACATTAAGGGATCAAAGGGCCTGGAATGAGAAATTTCGAAGAGCAAGGGAGCATGGAATACAGCCAAGAATGTACTGTCCAACAAAGCTGAGCCTTCTCTTCCATGTCGAAAGATGGACATTTAATAAAAGGGGAGACTTCCAAGAGTTCATGATGAAAAGACCAGAGATAAATAGAAAATGTGGACATCAAACAGGAGAGTCAAGAGACACATGAAAAAGTATAAAAGAAAAAGTTGCTATCCAATAAGATGAAACTAGCTATATACAAACATGGGAGAGTCTCATAACTCTTGAGAATCATAATTCTATTAGAGAGAATATACATAATCAGAAGTGATGGACACATAAATTTTCTGTGACTCAGATAGAATGATTTAAAACAATACTTCTTTTAAAAGAGGGACAGTAAGGAGAAGGGAGTTTGGAGGGACACTGAGTGGGGTAAGTCTCATTACATCAAGAGGGACAAAAGACCTATTGCAGTTGAGAGGAAGAAGGGAGTAGGTGAGAACCACCTGAATCTTCATCTCCTCAGATTTGGCTTAAAGTTAACTTAGACATGCTTAGTCAAGTTTAGAAACTTATCTTACCTTTCAAGCATTAAAAGAGGAAAAGAGGAGGGGAGGACAGGGAGGGGGAGAAAAAGGGGAACTAACAGAAGGAAGGGTAGAAGGGAAAAAGGGAAAGGGGGAAAAAGGGGAGGGGGGTTGATCTAAGAAGGCAAATACACTGAAGGTGGCAATATACATAAACAAAACACTGCAGAATAAGGATAAAGGGAAAAAGGGGGGGGAATACAAACAGAAGGAAGATAGCATGGAGGGCAACAAAGAGTTAGTAATTATAACTTTGTGAATGAGATGAATTCTCCCATAAAAAACATAAGTGAATAGCAGACTGGATTAAAAACCAGAATCCTACAATATGCTGCTTACAAGATATTCATTTGAAGCAGAGTGATACGAAAGGAAAAAGGTAGGAGCAAAATACATTTTCCTTCAGGTGAAATGAAAAATAGCAGGGGTAGCAATCCTTATCTCAGATAAAGCAGCTGCAAATATAGATATTATTAAAAGAGATAAGGAAGGAAACTATATCCTCCTAAAAGGTATGGTAGACAATATACCAATATTAATACGAAATATGTATGCACCCAATAAGACAGCACCCAAATTCTTAGATTAGAAGTTGAAAGAGCTACAGGAAGACATAGACAGCAAAACTCTACTAGTGGGAGACCTCAACCTCCCACTATCAGACTTAGATTATAGAATCATAAAAAGAACAAGAAGGAAGTTAAGGAGGTAAATAGATTGTTAAAAAAACTGGATATGATAGACCTATGGGAGGAAATTGAATGGGGATAGAAAAGAATATACTTTTTTCTTTAGTACATGGTACTTAAACAAAAATTTACCATGTGTTAGGACCAAAAAACCTAATGATCATTTGCAGAAAGGCAGAAATAGTGAATACATTTTTCTCAGATCATAGTACAATAAAAATCATATGCAATACTGGAGCAGGGAGATATAGACCCAGAACTAATTGGAAACTGAATAACCTCTTTTTTAAAAATCGAATGGATCAAACAACAAATTGTAGAAAGAATTAATTATTTCATCCTAGATAATGACAATAATGAAACAACATACCAAAACCCATGGGATACATTCAAGGTGGCTGTCAGGGGATAGCTTATACATTCATGCTTAGATGAATAAATCAGGGAAAGAAGAAATCAATGAACAAAATATGCAACTAAAAATGAGTGAGACCAAAATAAAAATCCCCAATTAAGTACCAAATAAAAATTCTAAAAATTAAAGGAGTAATTGAAGAAATCTAAAGCAAGAAAATTATTGAACTAATAAAATCAAGAGCTGGTTTTATGAAAAAAACAATAAAATTGATAAACCTCTGGTCAATTTGATTAAAAAAAGAAAGAAGAAAGCTAAATTGCTAGTATCATAAATGAAAAAGGTGAACTCGCCACCAATGAGGAAAAAATTAAAGTAACAATTCAGAATTATTTTTCCCAAATGTATGCTAATAAATTTGACAATCTAAGTGAAAGTGATGAATATTTACAAAAATATAAGTTGCACAGATTATATGAAGAAGAAATTAAAAACCTAAATAACCCCATCTCAGAAAAAAGAAATTCAACAAGCCATGATTGAACTCACTAAGAAAAAAAAGTCTCTAGGGCCAGATGGATTCACAAGTGAATTCTATCCAACATTTAATGAACAATTGGTTCCTATATAAACTCTTTGGAAAAATAGGTGAAGATGGAAGGAACTCTACCTAACTCTTTCTATGACACCAAGATGGTGCTGATACCTAAACCAGGAAGAGTTAAAACAGAAAAAGAAAATTATAGTCCTATCTCCCTGATGAATATAGATGCAAAAATCTTTTTAAAAATCTCAGTAAAACAATCACAACAAGTTATCACTAGCATACTACATTATGATCAAGTAGGTTTTATCCAATGAATGCAGGATTGGTTCAATATTAGGAAAACAGGGATGTCTTATCAGAAACCATATGATTATATCAATAGATACTGAAAATGTTTTTAAAAAAATACAGCACCAATTCCTAATAAAAACACTAGAGAGTGTAGGAATATTTTTTTCCTTAGAATCATAAGCAGCATTTATCTGAAATCATCAGCAAGCATCACATGCAATGGGATAGGCTTGAGGCATTCCCAATAAGATCAGGTGTACAACAAGGATGCCCATTATCACCACTACTATTCAATGTCGTATGGCAAATGTTAGCCTCAGCAATAAGAGAAGAAAAAGAAATTGAAGGAATTAGAATAGGGAAGGAGGAAATAAAACTCTTACTCTTTGCAGATGACATGATGGCACACCTAGAGAATCTCAAAAAGTCCATCTAAAAAAAACTACTAGAAATAATTAGCAACATTAGCAAAGTCACAGGATAATCATTTCCAGCTATTGCACCTAGTCTATTTCACTGATCCACCACTCTATTTCTTAGCCAATGCCAGACAGTTTTTAAGACGGATGCTTTATAATATACAATAATGTTATATTACATATTATTATTATATAATATTATATTATAGCATAATATAATATAATATTGTAATATTATATTATATAAAATTATGTTATATTATAATATAATATTATGTAATATTATATTATATAAAATTATGTTATATTATAATATAATATTATATAATATTATTATATATTATTAAAGCATCCGTCTTAAAAACTGTCTGGCATTGGCTAAGAAATAGAGTGGTGGATCAGTGAAATAGACTAGGTGCAATAGCAGGAAATGATTATAGTAATCTGCTGTGTGATATACCCAAAGAGTCCAGCTATTGGGATAAAAACTCTCTCTTTGATAAAAACTCTTGGGAAAATTGGCAGTTAGTATGGAAAAAAATTAGACTAGACTAACACCTCACACCCTATACCAAGATAAGATCTAAATGTAAACAGGATTTAGACATAAAAAATATTATAAGCAAGCTAGAAGATCAAGGTGTAGTTTGCCTGTCAGATCTGTGGAAAGGGAAGCAGTTTGTGACTAAGAAAAAGATGGAGAATATCACTAAAAACAAGCTAGATGATTTTGATTACATTAAATTACAAAGCTTTTACACAGACAAAACCACTGTAACCAAGATCAGAAGAAATGCAGTAAACTGGGAAACAATCTTTACAAGTAATATTTCTGACAAAAGTAATCATTTCTAAAATATACAGAGAACCGAGTCAAATTGAAAGAAAAAAAAAGCCATTCCCCAATTGACAAATGGTCAAAGGATATGCAAAGGCAATTTATAGCTGAGGAAATCAAAGCAATCAATATTCATATGAAAAATTGCTCCAAATCATTACTTACTTATTAGAGAAATGCAATTTTTTATTTATTTTTTTTAGGTTTTTGGAAGGCAAATAGGGTTAAGTGGCTTGCCCAAGGCCACACAGCTAGGTAATTATTAAGTGTCTGAGACCAGATTTGAACCCAGGTATTCCTGACTCCAAGGCCGGTGCTTTATCCACTATGCCACCTAGCTGCCCCAGAGAAATGCAACTTAAAGCATCTCTGAGATACCACCTCACACCTCTCAGACTGGCCAATATTTCCAGAAAGGACAATGATAAATGTTGGAAGGGATGTGGAAAATGTAGGACACTAATAAATTGTTGGTGGAGCTGTGAACTCATCCAATCTTTTGGGAGAGCAATTGGGATTATTCCCAAAGGGCAACAAAAATGTGCATACCCTTTGATCCCGCAATACTGAAGAGATTATGAAAACGGGTAAAACATCACCTGTACAAAAATATTCATAGCAGCCCTGGTTTTGGTAGCAAAAAATTGGAAATTAGGCAGATGTCCTTCCTGGAGAATGGCTTAGCAAACTGTGCTATATGTATTGTCATGGAACACTATTGTTCTATTAGAAACCAGGAGGGATGGGAATTCAGGGAAGCCTGGAGGTATTTGCATGAAGTTAAACTGAGAAAAACATTGTACACCTTAACAACAGCATGGGGGTGATTATCAACCTTGATGGACTTGCTCATTGCATCAGGAAAACAACCAGAGACAATTTTGGGCTATCTGCAAAGGAGAATGCCACCTGTATCCAGACAAAGAGCTATGGACTTTGAACAAAGACCAAAAACTATTTCCTTCAAATTAGAAAAAAAAATTATATTATTTTGTAATTTTATTATCTCGTACTTTATTTTCCTTCCTTAAGGATATGATCTCTCTCTCATCACATTCAACTGAGATCAATGTATAACATTGGAACCAATGTAAAGACTAACAGAAAAAAGAAAAAAGGAAACAAAAGAAAACAAAAAAGATAAAATATGAATGATGATGGTCTAAATTATCACACTGAAGCATGACTGGGAAAATCATTCAGCTTTTTAGTGTTCTAGGCAGTTTTCTTTGGTAGTTTCCACACAATGTGTTCCCTCTACTCCATCATCATCATCTTCATCATCATCATCATCACATGCCTTTACAATATTTTTAAACAGGGGCAGCCAGGTACAGGTGATAGAGTACAAGCCCAGATGTCAGGAGTACTTGAATTCAATTTGATCTCAGATACTTAATAATTGCCTAAATGTATGACCTGGGGCAGGTCACTTAAGCCCATTGCCTTGTGAAATAAAAATTAAAAAAAAAATCTTCAAATAAACAGATGTCAGTGTGACAATTAATGATTTGAAGTATTTCCTTGGTTTCATATTTGATATTTTATTTCTTTCACAAAATTTGATGTTTGAGTTATTATCACATAATTTCATTCGCCAGAAGTTGTTTTTGTCTAAAATGCTTGAAATAGATTAATGTGATATTTTCTATGGCCAAATCACAAGCAGTTTTGTTTGTGGTGGATTTGGACAAGCACAGGAGAGAAGCTAGACACTTAAGCAAATTTGTATTTCAGAAGAGGGAAAAAGTGATTTTCCTCCCAGTACAACTTAACCATACTGGATTTACTCAAACAAATAATACAACACCTTACACAGTGAATGATTTATAAATAAATGAATTGAATTGGCCAGTAAAGAAGTAGAATTATCTGATACACCATTATCAGACTGTGACAAAGCTCGCAGAATACTTTAAAAGTTTTCTAAAGTTTGATTTCTTCTTTCTCCTACGGGAAAAAATAAAAGGGATGTGGATTGGAAGGGAGAAAGTTTTTGAAACTGAAAGTTCAAGGACAGACACATGCTGATGTCTGACATTCCATTATAAGCTCCTTATATCCCCAGCACATAGGACAGTGACTGGAACATATACATACTTAATAAAGTATTATTTATTGATTTCCACAAAGATTTCATCTTTCCTTTAAATCCAGAAAAAAAAAACAAGGTCAGTCTTTACAGGTAGAGAGATCTCTATAATGCTTTTTTTTCTAAGTTTCTCTTAGTTCTGCCAGGCATTTACAATTCAATATTCCCAGTAATGAGAGACTATACTTTGAGTAATATTGGCACTAGAAATTTAAATATTTCCTGCTTTTTATATTATATCCTATTTCATAAATGGTATTAAAACATTATACTGAAATCTTCATTACACACATATGAAAATAGTTTTCTGATTATACAGCCTCTTAAAACATTTGTGTATTAAAGACATATTATAGGACTATGAGACCCTAATAACTAGAAAGAAAAAAACTTGAAGCACATATTTACACAACACAACTGAACTTAATTTCATTCAAAACCAAGGAGACTACATGAGGTTGTGTTTAGTTTTAAAACAATCACACACAAGTCATTTCCCAATTGATAAATGGTCAAATGATATGAACAGCTTTCAAATGAAGAAAGAAATCCTATGGAAAAAATGCTCCAAATCATTATTGATTAGAGAAATCCAAATTAAAATAACAATGAGGTATCATCTCACACCTATCAGATTGGCCAAGATGAGAAAAAATGAAAATGATCAGTGTTGGAGAGGTTGTGGGAGGATTCAGACATTGGTGCATTGCTGGTTAAGTTGTAAATAGATCCAACCTTTCTGGAGAGCAATATGGAACTATGCCCAAATAACAAGAAAACTTCATAATCTTTGACCCAGCAATTCTAATTTTAGGACTATATCCAGAAGAAATTAATAAAAAAGGGAAAAGTCCTACATGTTCCAAAATATTCAAAGTAGATCTTTTTTACAGTCATAATAAATTGGAAATTGAGGGGATGCCCAATAATTGGGTAATAGCTAAAAAAGTTATGGTACATGAATACTGTGGAAATGTTCTATAAGACACCATAAATGGTCAGACGTTAGAGAATCATGGAATGATTTGTTGCATCTGATGCTGAGCAAAGGGAGTAGAACTAGGAGAATAATATACATATCAATATTGTGCGATGGACAACCTTGAGGGAAGCAGCTCCTCTCAACAGAGTAGGACAAAGAGTTATGACAACTGTACTAGACAAGCTCTGGACATTGCTATCCCCATGCATAGGAAGAAAAACAAAGCAAAATGAAATACAGAACACACACATACACACACAGCCAACCCTTCTGAATCCGATGAATACTTTATAAAAATTATATTGTATGTATCTCTTTTCCTTAATATTAATTCCTCATATTAAAAATAACTAATCTGTAAACATGTTTTATCAAAATATGTATATAAAATACTAACCTGACTGTTGCTGAGGGAAGAGGGGTGGGAAGGGAGGGTAGAAGGAAATTTTGTAACTTAAAAATATACATGTTCTTCATGATTTAAAAAGCACCAATCACAAACACCATCACCACAACCATCACACCCTGCATCACTTGCAAAAGGAAGCTATGACTGATTCTATAATGTACAAAAATTGGTGTACTACTTTTGTGACACTTTAAACTTTGGTTCAAATGGATTAATACAGTAGGGATAGGCCTAGGAATAGAAATAAGGATGGGAATAGAAATCAGGAAGGGAAAGGACGGGGCTTCAAATAGTGATAAGAATGGGGATTGAGATAATAATGGTAGTGGGCATAGAAATAAAGAGTACAGTTGTAATTTCATTGGCATGAGTAGATCTTAGGTAAAGAAATTTCCTCTTCTAATGTAGGTTAGTACTTTTTCTGTAACTGACAGATTAAATGACTTGCCCAGAATCACACAGCAAGTGTGTGTGTGTGTGTGTGTGTGTGTATGTATATATTGCAAAAATTCAATCCAAAACTGTGATTCTGAAATCAGCTTTTTCTACTTTTTGCTCTCATATCATTAAATTTGCCTAATTCCCTATCTGGACTATAATAACTAAAATCATTCATGTTGAAGACTGAAACTATTCATTACTGGGCAAATATAATTTTGCTAAAAATATCCTGTTTTTGTTTCTTTGACTTCTTAAGTTATTTTCTATATGTGTGTGTCTTGTAAGCATTTATGAATGTAGTCTAGGGATCATGACTTGTCACTAAAATGTATATAAAAAATCATGCCTAGAACATTTTGGATACATTGGAAATATTGAACAATGACATTAAATAGTAGTCATCACAAAAGAAGTGAAAATTCTAAGATATACTTTCTCAAACCACTTACCCTTAGATATAGTTGAGCATGTGATGTTCGTATATAATATGAATATGTAAGTGATGATGGAATGCTCAATGTAAATAAGTAATCTTTTTTTTCTCTAAAACTGTAGCTTCATTATCATGTAAACTTGGAGGTTAATATTGAACAAATTAGTGAAAGAATTCAAGCATTGAAAATCATCTATTTGAAAAGTTGAATAGAAGCCATGTCCTATAAAAGAAATGACATGAATTTCATGAGGGAAGCAAAGATAGCCTCCCTAAGAAATGTAGTATTAATTTCAAACTGCATAAAACTACTTTATACTTTGCCACAGTTTAAATGCAAATGTAGCAAGAAGCCATCAGAGGGGGAGGAAAGAGAGGGGAGAAACAATAAAAATTTTTACTTTGAGTCAGAATTTTATTTGAAAACATCACTATGAGACCTGGCCTGGTGCCACAGCACCACTGGAAACACATGTTCAAAATGTTCCCAAATCATACATTTCTTACTTATACCAGCACACTGCAACAATATTGAATCTAAAATGATCACATCCAAGGAATTCTAGACACTTGACATTTAACTAACTCCACAGTACAATAATCCACTGATATATAAGATTAATTTATAACATGGGAAATTGAAAATTCTTGCTCTGTAAATGTTAGGAACATATAAATATTTATAAATAAACATCCAGTGAAGAGAAAAAATGACAATTCTAATTTGTATTTATGCACAGAGAACTCATAACAAATGGATAGGGAGATTGCATAGTCACCTGGCTAACCCCAGGAGTCCTCACCTGCAATTGGACCCAATGCATGGGCTCTACCCAATTTGTTGAGCAGAGACAAAGAAGAGTCAGTGAAATACATTGGTTTTGTAAGAACAGCTACAGACTGGATGAGGGTACCAAGTGTTAGGCCATTCACCCTGGGATAAATTGGGATGGATGGGTAGTTAAAGACTATTCTCTGCGTTGCATTTGTGGCTACAGGGATGAGTGTTGAGCAGGGTCACTTGAAAGGAGAAAAAGAGGGCCTACTTTGTAAAGAGAAACAGAGGCATTATCAGATCATACAGTCCAAGCACCACATAAAGATTATTTTCAAAATCAACTCCAGAAATAGGACTGCAGTGTTGTCCCTTGAACTCTACAATGTTAATGGCACAGTCAGCTGTCTGGTCATTCAGGTTCATCCTGAGCCTTAGTCCTAGCTGTAGGAAGCTCTTTGTCAAGGTAATTCCTGATGTCAGAGACTTGGTCATGAGAACAACCGCCAGTAGGTCAAAGACAGTGATGATACTAACCATGGATAAAGAAATGAATGACTTCCTGAACAGTTCAAGTAACATGACTGACATGGCAACAAGAACAGTGCCATTTTTACACTGTAATAAGCTGTATCAAAAACAACATCAGTCAAGATACTTATGATTGCAAAGGAAGACATGTTCAACATTCTCATATATGTCCATGAAAAATCAATCATTGGAAAGCAAATGGGGGTATGGAGAATGGAAAGGGGTAAGGACAAAGTGCTAAGTAATCATTAAACTCCTGAAGGCTAGTTTGGTGGAATGGTATGAACTTGGGAGACCCAATATAGATATTCTTCCTCAAAGTAATGAAAACTCCATTATATAAGGGTTTCTGGGTTTTTTTTAAATAATTTTGTCATTACCTGCCTAAAATAAATAAAAGTCTAAACAAAGTATTTGCTACCATTTAATGTGTGAGACTTCAAATGCAGTTTCTCTCAACCCTGAGGGAACTCTTGTTTTATCAGGATGAAGACTCAGATTACAAATTCAGATTATAACCAGTCCAAATCTTTTCTTTGTATGCTGTTCTTGTTCCTATCCTATAAATGCTCTAGAAAGGATCATCCTCTTCATGAAACAAATTTCTTAAGAATTCATAATTTAATATGTATGTCAGTTGAATAGGTAAGACATTCATTAATTATTCCCACCTTTCATTGGTAAAAATAAATGACAGCTCTTAATCCTATAATCATGTAAAATATTTCCATGTTAGCCATATCACAAAAAAAGGAAAATATTTTAAAAGAAAATATGAAAATAATGCTGCAATTTTCACTTTAATTCTTTCCAGACTTGGATAACAAAGTAGTCAACATAAGACAATTGTGATTGTCTCATTTTATTGTGTTGATAAGAATAGCCAAGCCAATATTACCATATTATTGTTACTGAGCACAATGATCCCTAAGCTTTTCTCATGTCACTTTATAACGGTTCATATAGGTTTTTTGTTTTATTTTTGAATGTGTGTTTTTTGAAGCTCCCCAGTCTCCATTTCTTATAGTACAGTAGTATGTACAATTATATGCTTCTTATTTGTTTAGCCAATTCTGCAGTTGATGAGCATCTCCTAAATTTCTGATTCTTTGTTATCACAAAAAGAGCTGCTATAAATAATTGGTTTTTGCATTTAAAGGTCTAATATTACTTAATACTGGTGTTTCTGGGTCAAAGTACACTTTTATAGCACTCAGGATATAGTTCCAAATTGGTTTCCAAAATGGTTGGACTAGTTCTTTACCTCACCAGTAGTTTTTAAGTCTATTTTTTCCTCATTCCCTCCAGCATTTGTCATTTCTGATAGGATTTGAGAAGGTACATTAGAGATGTTTTCATTTGCATTTCTCTAATCAGTAGTGGTTTAAAACATTTATAATATGACATATTGGCTGGAAAAATGTCTCACTCAATTTTTGTTGGTTCTATTGCTCCAAAGTTAAGAAGTTATTTAAAGTTGTTGGAGGGCAGTGTTAGGAAAATTCAGCTAGATTGATACCTGTAATAAGCAATTGTTCTCTGTGCTGCTCAATCCTGAACCTGGTGTTCCAGATGCATGTTTATTTCCCTTGTAAGAAATCCAATTGTAACATGTCCCATGGACTTGTGTGTGTTTTATCTTATTCTTGCTTTTGGTCACCATTACCATGGAATAAGTACAGGCACTCCCTATTACCTTTACGACCAAATAAATTTGAGCCTCTGATGTTTGAAGATCTTCACAATATAGTCCCTTCCATCTATTTTACTCTCCTGTTATTTTCCTTTTTCTGTTGTTCAAATAGAAATTTGAGTAACATGTAGCAGTAGCCTAATATTCCCCTCAGTTTCTCTATTTCCTGCATCATCCACCCATCCATCATTCATATATTTATATTGATTATCCTTGAGACCAAAAAAGTCTCTCCTACTTTTATATCTTCTTCTTACAATCTTCTTAACAATACAATTTTCTTTGAGACTCAAGTCAAAAACCCTTCCTACGTGAGACCTTTATTGGTCTCCCTAGATCTTGGTACCTTTCACTTTAACATGAGCATGGAATTGATTTTACATGGCTTATATATACCCATAGATATATGTACTGTCCCCAATTAGAATGTAAACTCCTTGCGGTCAGGGACTAGTGCTTAGTATAGAACTAAGGTCCAATATTAATTGATCCTTTACTCTGGTACTTTTGCACACTACTTTACTGGTGATATATTATAGGCTACTCTTGTCTGTTGTTTATCTCTCTGTTCTCCGTTGGGTGATAGGCAGTTATACTACTGTAGTATTCCTTGACTAACTTGTAACCATACAACATTACTTATAAACATGGTGATACTAAAAGGATGAATCTCTGGATTTGGGTTTTTTTTAGGTTTTTTGTGAGGCAAATGGAGTTAAGGGCTTGCCCAAGGCCACACAGCTAGGTAATTTCTAAGGTCAGTGCTCCTGACTCCAGGGCCAGTTGCTTTATCCACTGTGCCACCTAGCTGCCCTTGAATCTCTGTTTTTTTTTTGATGGAATCTTGCATAATTTCCTCAAACAAATAGATCCCATTCTCTTCAATCCGTTTAATTCTGCATCATACTTATTTTCCATCAAACATGTCACTTAAAGAAAAATGGACCTTCTAACTGCAGGTTTTCCCCAAGTCCTGGAATTCTCTCCTTCCTCATCATTGTTGTCTAGCCTTACTGTCTTTCATAAGTCTCAACTAAAATCCTACCTTCTTAAAGAAACCTTTTCCCATTCTGATTGTTAATTCCTGCCATATGAAACTTTCCTTAGTTTACATCGTATATACTTTTTTTCTACATGGTTATTTGCATGTTGACTCTTTTAATGGAATGTGAGATTCATGACAGCGAACAATCCTTTTGTGTTTCTTTGCCATGGATGCTTAGTAATGCTTAGCACTTAATAGCATTTAATAAATTCTTCTTACTTTTACCTGCTACATGAAGATTTTTCCATTCCTTAGTTAGACATAATTTTTTCATCTGAATTGCCCTAACATTTTTACCTGTTCTATGAAATGATGTTCATATATATGTGTGTGTGTGTGTGTGTGTGTGTGTAGATATGAACAAATGTCTCTTTTTCCTGTATTATATAGTAAAGTTTTTGTCACCAAAGAGTGCTTCATTTATTTTGCTATTGTCTTCAAATATTGTTCAAAGAAGTACCAATTTTGCAAGTACAGAACACACTTGTTAAATTGTCAAATTGGACTTTCTTTTGTGAGGAGAGAGAGAGAAATTCAGGCATGGGGGACAACTTATGAAAAATGTCCAAAGTTGGGAGATACAATGCACATATGAGGAAAAACAAATGACTGTTGTTCAAAAAGTACACAGGGGAAACAAACTGTAAGAAGACTAAAAAGTGAAAAGAGTTGTGCAGATCATTAAAGGCCAAATTTAAAATTATATAGTAAATCCTTGTGGTAATTGGGAACTACTGCAGTTTGCTGAGTAAGGAAAAAGAGATAATAGAAAGAGATGTTTGTGATGGAAATGAGAAGGTAAAATGAGAGAATTCTTTGAAAATAGCATGACATTTTTCAATAAATATGGGGCAAGGCATCAACTGATTGAGGAGACTGCCAAGAGAGGCTTGAAAAGGGATGGGACAGTTTGAATCACTTGAATACCCAAGCAGTATGATGATAGAAAAAGTACACTGAACGGTGAGATGTAAAAAGATTATGATTAGATAAAAGAATTTTCAGAGTTCATGAACATGGAAGTGGAAAATTTGATGGTGATGACAAAATCAACAGTATAACTATTATGTTGTTTACCTGAAGGGAAGCTGAATAGATTGAGATTCAGAAAGTTATATAGATTTTTTCCTAAAAAAAGAAGACAGATGTATATGGTATGTGTATTTGTTTTTGTGTAAGTCCTGTAGTCTGACTCTGACGTCACTGAGGAAGGAAATAGAATATTTTGGTGATTGAAAGATAATGTTCACAGCATCTAAATTGAGTTTTTTATTGACTCCCCAGGTTAACTCATTATCACACTACCACCAAATGGTATATAAATTTTATAATACATTTTCCTTTTATATTAAAAAAAATATTCAAGGAGTAAGAAGATATTGAAATGGGAAGAGAATTAGGGGAAAGGAAGAGATTATACATTTAAATAACATATATATATATATATATATATATATATATACACACATGTATATATATAATAATTTTTTAAATAACTATATAAATAGCACAGGTACTGTGCTAAGCCAATATTATCTTATTTGATTATCAGATCAATGTCTACCATTCTACTTTGTATTAACTGATTAATATTTTTATGCCCAATTTAATTTTTAGTTTAAAGATCACATCAAAACAACTTAGATCTAAGTTTAAAAAAAGAAAGAAATCTCATGCTGCTTTTTCAAATTACTCATGAATAGCCTGCAGTGTTGTAGAAAAATATCATGGGAAGTTTTGTCCTCATTCTTACAAGTGTCCAATGCTAGTAATCAAAAGAAAAACCTATTAGATTTAATTTACTAAGGAATTCAAATGAAAATATTTTACTTTTCCTAAAAGGAGTTTAAGTTCTAGACAAGAAGGATATATTGCATAAGTGACTATATTATAAAATAGATCAATTAATTAACATTTAACACTACTGGACTGTTAAATGGTGCAATGGATGGTGTTGAGTTTGTAGTCTGAAGACTCATCTTTCTGAGTTTAAATCTTATCTCAGACACTTGCTAGCTATGTGACCCTGGACAAGTCACTTAACCTGGTTAACTTCAGTTTCTCAGCTATAAAATAAGCTGGAGAAGGTTATGGCAAGGCATTCAAGGGATTTTGCCAAAAAAAAATCCCAAATGGGATCATGAAGAAGCAGACATAACTGAAAAGACTGAACAGAAACTAATATGACCCAAAGAGATAGCTCCATCCTGAAGGAAGTAGCAACAAGCTTCTGTTATGTAATGAATGTGCAAGGGAGATGTAGGTCACCAGAGTAGACAGATGTGGCAAATCCATTCATATAATGGGAGTGGGCAGCAATGCAACAAGCCAAATTGTGGCTGAATGGATGGGACACGATAAAATGTCATTGGGAGTAAATGGCAGCTACTGGTAACAGGAAATGCAAGCCATGAGACAATAGATAGAGTGTGGTACATGAAGTAAGGGGTTCTGGACTTAATTCCCTTATCTGCTAATAACCAAATGGTGACCTCAAGCAAGACATTTAACCTCTCAATACTATAGGTAAATCCTAATCTGTAAAATAAAGAGTTGACCTGGAAGACTTTTGAGAATTTAAATGGGGAAAATAAGTTTTATAAAAAAGATACATATAAGTTGCAAGTCATGGTCTCCTGACTGATTGTAAGCCACTTACCCTGCCATCTACTTTATATGCAAAATAAATGCAAGATCAAAAATATTTTTTGCTCATTTTACTAACATCTTTTGTTGTTTAGTTAAATGATAGATCATGGTTTCAGTGCTCAAATGATACAAATCACAGCTCTCCAATGCATTCTTATTTTTTGTTTATTTACTTATTATTTTTATTCTTGTTTCTCCAGTCTTTTTTCACTTGTTCATTTTTGCAGTGCTTTTTAAAAAAATATTATGACAATAATCTTGTTATAAGAGTAAACATAAACGCCCCTCCCCAAGAAGATGATAAACCTCAAGAATAGAGAAAGAAAAATAATACATACTTCAGATCCTAATGGCTCTGTCTCTGGGGTGAGTTGCTTTCTTTATCATAAGTCTACCAGAGAAGTGGTTTCAATATTTTTTCCACAGTTGCTATTATTAGCTGTATTTCCCTCTACTCTATTCCTCCCCATCCTCATTTATTCTATTCTCTCCCTCCTTTCATCCTGGCCCTGTCCAAAATTGTGTAGTATTTGTTTAACCTCTCCCACAATCTTCCCTCTCTTCTGTCACCTATTCTCTCCTTCCCATCCCCACATTCCCCCTTATCCCTTTCATTTCTTCTCATTTTTTCTAGGGTAAGATAGATTTTAATACTTTATTAAGTGTGTATGTTATTTACTCTCTGAGCCATTTCTGATGAGAATGAAGGCTCACTCATTTCCCCTCACCTTCCCCCATTCCTCTCCATTGAAAAAGCTTTTTTCTAGACTCTTATGTTAATTTTCCTAGCTCCTTCTTCCTCTCCTTCCTCTTCCTCTCAGTATTTCCCTTTATCGCCCATTGACTCAATCTTTTTACTATATTACACCATCTTATTCTGCTACTTCCTGTGCCCTGTCTATATATGCTCCTTCTAACAGCTCTTATAAATGAGAAAGTTCATATGAATTATCAATAGCTTTTTTCCCATGCAGGAATACAAACAGTTCAACATCATTAAGTTCCTCATAATTAGTTCATCTCATCCATCCCCGACATGGTTCACCAGAGTCCTGTACCTGAAGATCAAACTTTCTGTTCAGCTCTGGTTGTTTCAATAGGAAAGTTATAAAGTCTCCGTTTCATTGAAGGTCCATCTTTTACCCTGAAAAAGAATGTTGAGTTTTCCTGGGTAGTTGATTCTCAGTTGTAAACCAAGATCTTTTGTCTTCCAGAATATCATATTCCATTCCTGTGAGCCCTTAATGTAATTGCTGACAGATCCTGTGTAATCCTGACTATAGTTACATGGTAGTTGAATTGTTTGTTTCTGGGAGCTTTTTGTATTTTCTCTCTGACTTGAGAGTTTTGGAATTTGGCTATAATATTCCTGGAAGTTTTTTGGGGGATCAAGATCTTTCAGGAGGTGACCAGTGAATCCCCTCAATTTCTGTTTTACCCTCTGCTTCTTGGATCTCAAGGCAAGTTTGCTGTATTATTTCGTGAAAAATGGTCTAGGCTCTTTTCCTGGTTGCAACTTTCAAGTAGTCCAATCATTTTTAAATTATTTCTTCTGGATCTGTTTTCAAGGTTGGTTCTTTTTCCAGTGAGATATTTCACATTTTCTTCTAATTTTTGCCTTTTGGGGGAAGACTTTTATTTCTTCTTGATTTCTCACAATGTCATCAGCTTCCTTTACTTCTGTTCTGCATTTGAAGGAATTATTTTCTTCAGAGAACTTTTTTTATCTCCTTTCCAGCTGGCCAAATCTGTTTTTTAAGGCATTCTTCTCCACATTCGCTTTTTGTTTTGCTTTTTTCCATTTCACCTAAATGGATTTTTAACATATTATTTTCTTCAGGTTTTTTTTTTTTGTATTTCTTTCACCAAACTGTTGATTTGGTTTTCATGATTTATCTGTATCGCTCTCATTTCTCCTCCCAATTTTTCTTCCATCTCCCTTAATTTCTTTTCAAAGTCTTTTTTTAAACTCATCCATAGCCTGCATCCACTTTGTATTTCTCTTAGAGGCTTTGGATACAGAAGCTTTGAGTTTGTCATCTTCTTAATCTTCCAAGGGACCAAAGTAATTTTCTATGCTCATATTCATCTTTTTTTCTTTGCTCATTTCCTCAACCTAATAGTAATTTACTACATTTCCAAGGCTTTGGGGGATTTTTGGGACACCCCACTGGGACCTTTATTGCTTCAAGGCCTTATGTTCTCTCTCCTATGCTTTGATGTGTAGACGTCCATAGTTGCCCCCTTTGCCCTGAAGCTGTAAGGAGGGTCCCTGCTGTGCTACCTTAGTATGAAAACCCGACCTGCAGCCTGGATCTGAGTGTGGGTAAAAAGCAGAGTCCTGACCCAGGGAGAGCAGAGGGATTCCTGCAATCTCCTCCTACCCTCTTACCATCTGTCGACTGCAGACTAGCTTAACCAATTCCCACTGCAGGTTCTTATTGTAGGGCTGTTCTGAGGCCTGTGCTCCTGTCATCTGGTGCAGCAGAGTTCTTTCACCAGCCCTTCAAGCTGTTCCTGGTGATCCTTGGGCTGCGCTGCAGCCCCAGCTTTTTTCCAACCCCTGGTCCCAATGAAACACACCTTTATCGCAGAACTTCTAAGTTTTCTTCGACTGCAAAAGTGAATCTCTTAGTCTTTCTGTGCATTCTGCCCCATTAAATTTTGACTAGAGTCATAATTTGACTGTTTTTGGAGTTTTTTGGGAATCAGTTTCAGGGAAATCCTGCCCTCACGCAGCCATCTTGGCTTGCCCCCCCCCCCCCCAATAGTCTGATTTCGAAGATTCAGCAATCTGAAGATTTTCCTTTCATTCTCTTAATATATATTATTCACTAATGCAAAACTTTGAATTTCTATCTCTTGTCTCCCATTTTTGCCTCATGAATGATGCACATTGTTTAATAGTTAGTCATGTTTTATTTTTCTTACCATATTATATTTTTATTTATTTTATTAACTATTTCCAGGTTACATGTAAAATATTTTATCATTTTTTTAAAATTTTGAGTTCAAAATTCTCTCCCACTTTCTTCCCTGCCCCTCCCTGATTAAAAAAGTTAAGAAATCTTAAATAGGTTATGTGCAGGCAGGAAAAGTGTAATTCCATATTAGTCATGTAAAAAAAAAAACACTTGCCAAATTATTTTTTTGAAATCTACAAAATATAAACAAAAGTATGTTTCAATCTGCATTCAGAATCCATCAGTTCTAGATCTGGAAGTAGATAGCATTTTTCATCCTAGGAATTTGGAATTTTGGAATTTTCCTGAATCATTGCTTTTGATCAGAGAAGAGAATACTTTCACAACTGATCATCCTTACAATATTGCTGTATTGGTGTACAGAATTCTAGCTCTCTCACTTCATTTTGTATTAGTTCACATAAGTCTTCCCAGGTTTTTCTGAGAACATCCTGCTCATTATTTTTCATCACACAATAATATTCTATCACGATCATATACCACAAATTGTTCAACCATTTTCTAACTGATATACATCCCCTCAATTTCAAATTCTTTGCCACCACGGAAAAAAAAAAAAGGCTGCTATAAACAGTTGTTTTTTTTTTTTTACAATTAAAATATCTTTAGGATAAAGACCTAGTATTCCTGGTTTAAAGAGTAAGAATGTTAAGAATGGATTGAACAGTTTACAACTCCATAAACGGAGCATTAGTGTCCTAATATTTTGACATTCCCCTCTCATATTGGTCATTTTTCTTATTTTGCATGATAGCCAATCTGGTAGGTTTAGAGTGGTATCTCAGAGTTGTTGTAATTTGTATTCCTCCAATAAGTAGTGATTAGAACATTTTTCATGTTATTGATAGCTTTGATTTTTGTGAAAAATATTCATAATTATTGACCAGTTATCAATTCAATAATGACTCTTATTTTTCCAATGAGATATTTTTTCATTTTCTTCTAGTTTTCCACCATTATTTTGGTTTTGTTTTATTGCCTCTTGATTTCTCACAAATTTATCAGCTTCCCTTTGTCTATTTTATTTCCTTTTCGATTTGGCAAATTCTACTTTTTAAAGTATTCTTTACCTCACTGAGTTTTTGGACTTCTTTTTCCATTTTATCCAGTCTGATTTTTAAGATGTTATTTTCTTCAGTATTTTTTAGTATCTTTTTCACTAAGCTGCTGACTCAGTTTTCTTGCTTCTCCCAAATCACTCTCATTTCTCATCTTAATTTTTCCTCTATCTCCCTTACTTGATTTTCAAAATCATTTTAACAAAGATTTTATTTATTTTGAATCTTACAATTTTCCCCCATTCTTCCTTCCGTTCCCTCCCCTCACCCCCCCACAGAAGGCATTCTGTTAGTCTTTACATTGATCCCATGTTATATATTGATATCAGTTGAATGTGATGACAGAGAAATCATATCCTAAGGAAGAAAAATAAAATATGAGATAGTAAAATTACTTAATAATATAACTTTTATTTCTAATGTGATGGTAATAGTCTTTGGTCTTTGTTCAAAGTCTATAATTCTTTCTCTGGATACAGATGGTATTCTCCATTGCAGATAGCTGAAAATTGTCCCTGGTTGTTGTCCTAATGGAATGAGCAATCCCATCAAGGTTGATTATCACCCCCATGTTGCTGTTTGGGTGTACAATGTTTTTCTGGTTCTACTCATCTCATTCAGCATCAGTTCATGCAAATCCTTCCAGGCTTCTCTGAATTCCCATCCCTCCTAGTTTCTAATAGAACAATAGTGTTCTATGACATACATATACCACAGTTTGTTAAGCCATTCCCCAACTGAAGAACATTCACTTAATTTCCAATTATTTGCCACAACCAAAAGGGCTGCTATAAATATTCAAAATCCTTTTTGAATTCTTCCATGGCCTGAGACTAATGCATATTTTTCTTGGAGGCTTTAGATTTTGAGACATTGACTTTGCGATCTTCTTGTGATTGTGATAGAATGTTGTGTTATGAGAAATAATGAGCGGGTTAAATAATGAGAGGGTTATTCTCAGAAAAACCTGAGAAGATGTATGTGAACTAATACAAAGTATAGTGAGAGAGCTAGAATTCTGTACACCAAAACAGCAATATTGTTATCTTTATCTTCCTTATTTCCCATAGTAACCATCTATGGTCTGATTTTTTTCCCTTCTGTTTTCTCATTTCCCATTGTATGACTTTATTTTAACGCTTTGTTAAGGTGGGGCTCTGCTTCTATGGTCAAGGTGTCCCAGACTTTGTGGGGTTTTGAAATTATGTGCAAAGATACTTCTGGGGGTCTATAAGTTTTCCATTTTTCCAAGGTTTTAGGAGAGGTGTGTACCACATTCCTGATTTGTGCTCTGATCTTTGGGTGACTTCAAGTAGTCCATTCTGCCCAGCAACTGTAAAGAGGGTCCCTGCTCATTTGGGGCAGGATATTCTATGGGTTTCTGCTCCTTTACCTGGGACTGGGGCCCCAGACTTGGACCTGGATCTGAGATGCATGAAGCAACAGAGTCCTGCCTCAGGGATAGCAAATAGACCTACAGTAATCTCTTTCTTTTTTTTCCTTATCTTACTTACCTGAGAGCTTTGGAAGAAGCAGCCCTTCTGATTCAGTGATTCCCCAGTGCTGGAGTAGTCCTGGTTGCACTGCTGAGGTCTGCACTGGATTAGGCTCCAATCTCCCCAATAAGGCAGGTTTTTCTAGCTGACCTTCCAAATTGTCCTTGGCAATCTCTGGGTTGAGAAATCTAGAAACCACCACCACTCCCACTAACCCAGTCACCCCAGGTCTGTTTCTGGATTGCTTGGACCGATTTGCTCTGGCATGATCCATTCTAGTCTACACAGATATTCTGAATTATTTTGGGCCTGAAAATCATTTTACTCAGTCTTTTTATGGGTTTTGTCACTCTAGATTATGTTTAGAGTCATTATTTGGAGGAGAGTTAGAGTAAAACCTTTCCTTTACTTCACCCTTTTGGATCCATCCCCAATGATTCTTATTTTTATAAATTTTATTATTTTACATTTTAGATTGTTGAAATCATTGACTACTGTCTATTTTATAACTAATCTATTAAAGAGATCCAGTTCCAGATTCTTTCCATGATTATTGTTTTATAATAGATAGAGTTTGAAATCTCATACTGCTAAACTGCCTTCCTTCACTTTTATTTTTCATTGATACCCTTAAAACTTTTGTTTTGCTTTCTCACGTAAATTGTATTACTATTTTCAAGCTTTATAAAATAATACTTTATTAGTTTTGTTGGTGTGGCAATGAATAAGAAAATTAAAATGGGAAGAATTTTCTTCTTTTTAATATCTTTGCTTAACCTACTCATGAGAAATTAGTGTTTTGTCTTGTTTAGATTGCTTTAAATTTGTGAAAGTTTTTGGTCAATGTGTTCATATAGTCCATGGATTTATTTTGGCAAGTAGACTCCCATGTATGTTTATATTATATTTTTAAGTGGAATTTATCTTTCTATCTCATTCCAGTGGGTTTTTGAGAAGTATAGAGAAATGCTAATTATTTATGTGAGGATTTATTCTTTTTTTAAAATTCCTGCAACTTTGCTAAATTAATTGTGTAATTGATAGTTGATTTTCTAGGGTTCTCTGTATGATCATGTCATCAGCAAGGAGTCATGGTTTTGTTTCTTCATTGCGTAATTTTATTATTTTGCTTTCCTTTTCTTGTCATTCCTATAGCTAGCATTTCTAATATAAAATTGAATAATAGAGGTAATAATCAACTTCCTTGCTTCCCCACTGATCTTATTGGGATGGCTTTAATTTTAACTCCATTATGGTTAATACTTGCTCTTGCTTTTAGATAACTACTGCTTATCATTTTCAGAAAGGCTCAATTTATTCCTATGCTATCTAGTATTTTCAATAGATATAGGTATTGTATTTTGTCTAAGGTCTTTTCTACATCTGCTGATATAATCACTTGATTTTTATTTTTTGTTATTGATGTGTTTAATTATGCTGATACTTTTTCTAATATTGAAAGAGGCCTACATTCTTGGTATAAATCCTACCTGGTTATAGTGTATGATTTTTGTAATATATTTCTGTAATTTGCTTGCAAGTACTTTAGGAAAAAATACTAACAGCACTATTAATTTGGAGAGAAGAAACTTAATATCATAGAAGAGAAATAATTCAAGATTTGGAGTCCAGAGATGTGAGTTTATTATCAACATCAGCATCAGCATGCATTTATCAATTAGACACTGATGATGCAAAAATAAAGTTTTATATATATATATATAAATATGCATATATGTGTATGTGTGTGAAAATACATATGTATACATATAATATATTTTTTTCTATACACTCAAAGAGCTCATTCTTTTTTTTTATTTTTTAAATTTTTTTTAGAGAGCTCACATTCTAATGAGAGAGACAGTATATACACAACTTTGTACACATATACATAGCTTATATAGGAGCTAAACTTAGAGGGAATGCACTGTGTGGTCTGTTTCTGTTGGTCAGGGAAGATAGACCTAAGAAATGCCTTCTATATATAGGTAATCACATGAATTGAATGCTAAAGCTCTCCAGAAGAGGCAAAGGTAAGAAGAAGGGTGAGCATTCTAGGTATTTCATACTGACAGTGAAAAGACATTGAGTCAGTGTATATATATATATATATATATATATATATATATATATATATATATATAGTAGATAGATCAAAAGGACCATAAAGTTTAAGAATTGAGAAAGTAAGAAAGAGACATGTAGTAAAGAACTTTAAAAGCCAATTGGAATATTTTATATTTGGTCCAGGAGGAAATAGAGATGTTCTGAAGTTTTTTTTTTTTCTTTTTTATGAGTTAGCATATTCTAGGTATATAACCATGGGCAATTTAAGTAAACATTCTGACTTTCACTTTGTAATCTACTAAACAGGGATAATATTTGTATAATGTTTTTCACAAGGTTTCCATGAGGAAAATACTTTGCAAATTTTAAAATGCTGTATAAATGTGAATTATTTTTATCATGAAATATCCACAGAATAACACACATCAGAATGTCTTTAATACTTAATTTATCTAACACTGTCTCTACATTCTTTTCCATTAAAATAAAAAAATGATTCTCACTAAACTGAACTAGATTAGAGGAGCACTGATTCAAGGTTAGGTGGAAAAAGCTGACTCTGTGAATTCCTTGTATAATTAAATCTCTTTCAAAATTCTTCCTTCAGCTGTTCCTGAAGGAAATCACAAAGTGGTCTAGTTTGCTTATGTGCTTTTAAAAAAAACTATATTTCTAACTATATAATAGCAAATAACAAGCAAGGAGGGGTAAATGGTCAAACCCCTCCCACCCCATCTTACAACACTAATTTCAGTCATATAAAGGTGCATATGGTTAAAGCCTTGTTATAATAACCAAGAGTTGGATTTCAGTCCTTTCAGTGTGAGTTAGTTTTCATGATTATACATTATCCCTTCAACCTAATCTAGAATCCTTTAAAATGTGAGCCCTTAATTACAAAGGTAAATGAATAAGAGGGTATCCTTGGATCAGTAGAACTAAGCCATCAATCAATACTGGGAAAATATTTGAAGTGAATGCCTTGGTAACAGTTGTGGAATTGAAATAAAAATGAAAAACTAAAAAAAAATAGAACTTTTGTTTAAGAAGGATATATTCTGACTTTTCAAGTGTTTATTTTCTAGGATGTAGGTTAATAAACCCTATTTATTGCACTTAAAAAACTTAATATTTCCAGAAATTGGTCATTCTAATTTGCGAAATCCCATCATAAGAAGGAAAATAGGGGCAGCTAGGTTACACAGGGGATAGAGCATTGGCTCTGGAGTCAGGAGGAACTGAGTTCAAATTTGGTCTCAGACACTTAGGTATTACCTAGTTGTGTGACCTTGGGCAAGTCACTTTACCCCATTGCTTTGCAAAACCTAAAAAACAAGGAGAATGGATATATTTCAGTTGTGATTATTGAATATTTTTTACTATAAAAGAGGTTGAAGTGAAAAAATAAGTAAAATAATTAACTTTTGGTTATTATAAGCTCTGATTGAAAATAACATTTTTTCTTATTTAAATGATCAGATCTTAACATAGTTCATAGAAGATGGTAAGCATTTAAAATATTTAATTTTTACTTCTGAATTTTTTAAAAGGAAGTCAAAAAATAACTTGAGAAAATATGAAAAAACCAAATCAACCAGGAAGAAAAGACATGGAGAGTTAAGGAAATACATACATATGTCAGTTTGCATATCTGTTTGTATTTTGGGGGAAGAAAAGAACATACTTGACTATGACAGCTGATTTTGTTGACCAATTGCCTTTTAAATAATTTTATCACCTTTTCTCCATATTGTGTGTCATTTAAAATTTAATTTTAATTTAAGAGCAACAATGAGATTAGGTAATATTTTTAAATTTATGAAATATAAAATACATTTGAATTAGTATAAGAATATAGAGAATTTGAGAATTGACTTATTATATAAAATTATTGTTGAAAAATTCTAAACAATATTTTCTTAATACTTAAAAGAATAATTGGCACTAGGAATGGATAGACCTCTTTTTTTCAGTTGTACATATACAAAAACATGTAGAGAATTGATTAAGCTATGGAAGAGAGAAACATGAATAAAATAAAGTACAGTTTTTTAGGTCAATTCAAAAGATTGAACCTGGTCTGAGTGAACCAAGAATGTAAATGAACAAGCTGCTGCATGAAAATCTGTAGCATGAGGTATCTTCTATTTTTGTAACTTACTGCTTCCATATTATAAACTGAACACAGCATATGGCAATAGGTCCATCGAAGTAGAAAACAATTTAAAAGATGCATGACTATTTAAAATGTTCTGTTATAAAAGGAAATTCAGTCACATTTGCTTAAATTAGACATTAACCTTAAGTGAGATAAATCAGTGATTTAGACTGCATCACTCTGAATATGGTGCATTCAACTTCTTCTCTGTACATTGTATGTAATTTATCCTGTTTGGAATAAGACCCTAGTTAATGTATCACTGTACCTGAGAAGATATTTGAAGAATTGCTGGCTTTCAGTATTAATAATATAATTAAAGAGTTATAAAAGAGAGACATCATAGTGTATTAGAAAAAGAACCAATCTTGTACTCAGGAAGACTTGGCTATAGCCCCTGCCTCTAACATATATGGCCCTGGGCAATTCATTTAAACCTAAGTTCTCAAACAAATCTCTACTGTTGTAAACTGTAATTGAATTGCCATTTTATTTTTTCTTTATAAATACTATAAAGAACTAAGAAGACTCAGCCAAAATTCAAGAGCTAATCCTTCATATCAAGTCAACAAGCATTCATTAAGTTTTTATATGTTTTAGGTTCTGTGCTAAGCACTGGGGTACTATAGGGACTGTTCTAAGCACTGAGGTTACATTGCATGCAGAAACTAAGAAAGCCTCTACCATTAATGAGTTTATATTCTAATGGGGTAAGACAATACATAAAAAAGCGAGCTGAAAAGGGGAGGAGAGAGACAAAGTTATACCTTGAATCAGGCATGGTAGAGGAAGTACTGGGGAGAACCAGGAGTATAGCTTGGAAAGAAATGAAGAATGATTGTCCGGAACCCTTTCCTTAAAAAGAAAGTTCTAAAGGGCACCAACTAGTCAGGGCAGAGGCTGCAGGATTAGGGAATATTTCCAGTGTGAGTGGTCCAGTAGTGGAATGAGTTTCCAGGCTGAAGAAGTTTCTAATGGCTTAGAAGATGAAGTCCTGTAGTCTGGAGTATGGAGAGGAAAATATAATTTATATATTTCTTAATGCTTAAACAGAGTTTTATTCCACCATGGCCAATTTTAATCTGCTTTTAAAAATTCCATAATTCATCTTATTTAAGTTAAAGGCAGAGATTTGTAATCAAATATGTGTGTATAATATGCACACATATATGTTTAAATTTACTACATATGTAGTTATACACATATATGTACACATAAAAAAGAGAACCTGGGTTCAAATTTGTCCTCAGACATGTAATAATTGCCTAGCTGTGTGACCTTGGGGAGGTCACTCTTAACCCCTTTGCCTAAAATAAATAAAATTTTTAAAATAAGAAAAAATATAACAAAACCATAAAAATAAAAAAAGATGAAAATGTGAAATATTTCACTGGAAATATAATTGACCTGGAAAGCAGATCCAGGAAATATAAGATAAAAAGTACTGGATCTCAAAAAAGAGCCTAGATATCATGTTTCAAGAAATTATTAAGGAAAACTGCCCTGATATTCCAAAAGCAGAGGGTTAAATAGAAATGGAAAGAATGTTCACCAATCACCTCCCAAATGAAATATCAAAATGAAAACTGCCAGGAATATTATACCTAAATTTCAGAATCCCCATATCAAGCAGTCAGAAATAAACAGTTCAAATATCTTGAATTCACAGTCATAATAATAATACAAGATTTAGTAGCTTCTACATTAAGCGATTATAGGGATTGAAATATGATATTCCGGAAGGCAAAAGTACTTGGATTACAACCAACAAAAAACTACTCAGCAAAACCGAACACATTCTTTCAGGAGGAAAAGATGGATATTTAATGAAAATGGGGACTTTCAAACTTTCCTGATAAAATTTCCGGGACTCAACAGAAAATTTTATCATCAAATTCAAGACTCAAATGAAGGTTAAAAATAGAAAGCAGGAAAGGCAAAGCATAAAAATGGTAAACAGGAAAGGCAAATCATAAGGGACTTCATGATGCTGAACTGCTTATATTCCTGAATGGGAAGAAGATACTGATAACTTATGTGAACTTTCTCATTTACTAGAGCAGATAGAAGGAATATATCGACACGGCACAGGTGGAAGTTGAATTTGAAAAAAAAAAAAAATGGAATTAATGGGTAAGAGAGGAATGTACTGCCAGAAAGGAAAAAAGATAGTATAGGGTAAATTATTTCACATAAAAGACAAGAAAAAAATCTTTTTTAGTGGAGTGGAAAAGGGGAAAGGTGACGGGGAGGCAATAACATACACATTCTATTGGGTATAGAAATTTATCTTACCCTGGAGGAAAGTAGGAGAGGAAAGGAATGGGAAAAAAGGGGAGCAGGGATGGGGGGTAAGTGATAGAAAGGAGGGGAGGTCGTGGATGGGGTAATAAGTTATAAAATGATTTTGAAGATGGACAGCTGAAAGGCGACAGAATAGAATAAATGGAATAGATAGGAGGAAAATATAGTTAGCAATTGTAACTGTCTGGAAAGATATTGAAACAAGTTCTTCTGATAAAGACCTCATTTCTCAAATGTAGAGAATGGAGTCAAATTTATAAAATAAAAGAACCATTCCTCAATTGATAAATGATCACAAGATATGAACAGCTTTCAGATGAAGGTATCGATGCAATCCATTTAAATCATTTAAAAAATTTCCTAACTCCTTATTGACAGAAGAAATGAGGTTTGGAACAATTCTGAGGCCCTATGTTATATCTATGGCTAATAGGACATCGAGAAAAACTGACAAATGTGGGAAGGGATGTAGGGAAATGGAGACCTTGATGCATTGTTGAGGAGTTGTGAAATGATTCAACAGTTCTGTAGAGCAATTTGTAAGTATGTGCAAAGGCCTATAAAATCAGCCCTATCCTTTGGTCTAGTGATATCACTGCCAGGTCTGTATTTTAGAAGAGATGAAATATGGGAAGGGAAAAACCCCATATGTATAAGAATACTTGTAGCAGCTCTCTTCTGGTTATTAGGGAACTGTAGATTTGAGGAGATGACCATTGTTTGGGTAGTGGCTGAACAATATTTGGTATGTGATTGAGATAAAATGTTGTTGTGTTATGACGAAATGATGAACAGGATGCTCTCAGTTAAAAACTTATATGAAGAGATGCAAAGAGAAATATACTATATACAAAGGACGAACAGTATAATCAAATGTGAATTACCTAGCTTTTCTCAGCAATGCTGTGACCCAAGAAAACCCTGAAGCACTATGATAAAGAATCAATACTATCTATCTCAAAGTCAGAGCTAATGGTTTCTAAATACTTATTGAAGCCTACCTTTTTTTCCCCACTTTATTTTTCTTGAGATTTCTCTTTGTGGGGGCAGTGGAGGTTTGTTATGTTTACTTCTAAAACATGACTACTGTGACTACATATTTTGAACTTATACCAAATAACTCACTTTTTCAATGAAATGGAGTGGGGTGAGAAGAAGGGAGAGAAATTGGAACTCAAGGTTTTAGAAGTGAATGTTGAAACTTGTTTTTTTTCACAAACCATGGGGGGAAAAATAATAAAATTCTTTGGGGTATATAACCCAAGAAGTGCAATCAGTGACACAAATGAATTGTACAGTAATTTAGTCACAATTTAAGAACTTTTGGGAATGGGAAAGAATGATTCCACATAAATCTCCAGAATAGTTAGACCACAAAATCCCACAGCATTGAATGAAATTATAAAAGAATTGAATTCCAAAAGAATTATCTTTCTCCCCACAGTTAAGCAATATGTATTTATACATCTTTGATAGCTTCATAGGTTTTAAAGAATACTTTGTGGTTATTTTATTTTGAAAGCCTCTACTTATTCAATTCATCAAGCAACAATTTTGTTAATTATTTCTATCTTTTATACTTTCAGATTTATATTAATGAGATAATAGATAGTCTTACTTTACACCTAATATTACAAGAAAATCTTTCAGTATATATCTTTTACAAATAAGAGTTCTTCTTTTGAGTGCTTTTAATCTAGTCAGTGTTATATTTTGTCCATTTGTTTTTGCTGTACTTTTTTCTATTGATACAATAACAATACTGTAATCATATATTTCTGATATTCTTTAGAGCAAAATAAATTTCTTTAAAACTGTGAAAACACAAAAATATGTAAAGAGTTTTGAGAAAGAATAAGAAAGGAAGAGACTGTAGGGTAGAAAAAAGGGGAAACTTACCCTTGTTATTATGTGATTTATTATATTTGTGATTTTACTTATTTTGAATCATTCTTTAATTCCTGGGAGGAAATATAACCATACCATAGCAAATAGTATAAAATGCATATATGACTAAAACATCTATATAAATCTTATGCTTAATATTTTAATCATATTAAACTGATATTAGTACATAATATTCATCTGTTGCTTTTACTCAAAAAAGTAATTAATAGAATGTACATCTAATAGTGTAGAATCTTTATAAAATTTAAATACCATATTGCAAACGTCTTTTTGTGGAATGCAAGATTCTTTGTTCTAAGCTGACATGTTTTTCTTTGGTTTATCTATTATTACCAAACCATCATTAAGCTTATTTTTAAAATTCTAATAAAGGAATTGTCATGGTTGTCTGGAGAGATTGGAATTATTTTCCTGTGTTTTCTGTGAAGAACCAAGCATAAGAAATATTAAATTAGTTCCCAACTTAATAAATGTTAATTCAAAGTATTTTTGCTATAGCAAAGCATAAAGAAAAGGTGAGTCATAAATATCTTCCCAGAGAAATCTGAGGAGGTTAAATTTTGAATCCAAATGGTCAAGTGACTTTCAATAGGAAAATTTGGGCCATTTAAATTTTCATGAAAGTTCAACAAATGAGATGAGTCCCTTGAAATAATCTGTAAATAGAAAGTTGATCATAAGTCTCTTTACTTTCTCCTTTAGCAAGTAAAAAAAGGCAGTGGAAACCACAAAGGCAATGAAGAAGTCTAGAATCCATTTCTGTTAAAGATGGGGGAAGTAATAGCCTTTCCCAATCTTATATTCCATATCTTCCAAATTTAAGATAATGATCCCTGCTTTTTTTTTCTTGAAGAAAGAGATTTTTTGATGTTGTGTGCATTTCTTTCTTCATTTCTTATTCTACACAGTTACTTTAAGATTAGGATCAGAGAATTGCCCAGAAAAGGCATGTACAAACCTACACCAATACTATTCTTACCAAGAATATCAATTTTAGAGGGAAAATACCTCTACATATTGGATATATACATACAAATTAAGGATTGAGGATTCATGTCCCTCATTTAGGGATAAGCTTCGAATTGCATTAACAACGAACTGGAAAAGTAATGACAATTCTATGATGACTCAACAGTCAACTCGAGAGGCAAGCCCTAGTTAACTGACAAATATATGGACTGGTGGCAAACAATAAAAATAATAGTAAATCAAAGAATTTTTACTTTATATGTATATAAATATGGATATTGTCTAATTTTAAATGTTTTATTATTGCCTCTTCTCAAGTGCTATTTTTAAAAGGTTGGCATAGTGACTCAAATACCACAGACTCTTAATAAATGATTTTTTCTCCCTCTGTCCTTCCTTTCATTTTTCCCTCTCAGCAAAAAATCTGTTTGGATTAAAAGGATGAAAAGTTCTCCTTTGCACCTGCATGGTTTGAGATGCCTATAGTTGATGTTTTCCAATTTAGTTGTTCACTAAGCTAAAGATGATGTGGAAAGGAGCTTTGAAAGTTATCTACAAAAAAAATGTGGAAATTGGATCTATGGAAGATGGTAATATTACCTAAAGAAAGAATGTAAAGATAAAACAAGTTTCTTTGGATATAGTGTATTTAATCCATTATTATAGAATATGGAGCATATTGTATCTATATTACTATATATATATATTTCTTTTTCTTTAGTATTTTTAATGTTCACTTAATTACATTAAAAATAGTTAAGATTCATTCTTAAAATTGTGAGTTTTAATCTCACCCTTCCTCCCTTCCCACCCATCTCTTTTAAAAGACTAGCAATTTAATAAAGATTATAAAGGTGCAGTCGTGCTAAGTATGTCCACAATAGCTATATTCTTAAAGAAAATAAAAAAAACTCAAGAAAAATAAAGAAAAAAGTATGCTTCAGTCTGTAATCAAATACCATCAGTTCTTTATCTGAGGGTGGATAACATTTTTTATCATTAGTTCTTCAGAATTGTCTTAGACCATTGCATGATGATGAGGAGGAGGAGGATGTTTATCCCTCATTCTCAAGGAAGACCATGACATTGAGGGAAATTATACCATAACAAGCACAAAAATTAGAATTGAGTTAGGGGCTGCCATGTTAAGTCATCAGCCTCACTCTCTTCCAGAGTCAACTGGGTCCAGTGGCCAGATATGAATCAGGATGACTTGAGACAGTCCTGCATGTGAGAAATTCAGAATTAAGTGACTTCCCCAAGGTCATACAACTAGTAAGTGGCAAGGGTCTGAGGCTGAATTTGAACTCTGTCTTCCTGACTCGAAAACTAATAGACCCATCTAGCGGCCCAAGTCATTCACATCAGATCATCTTACAGTGTGTTACTTTGTATGTAGTACATTATACTTTGCATCAGCTCATGTAAGTAGTTCCAGGTTTTTCTGTTAGCATCCCACTCATTTCCCAAACAGAATATTATTTCACCACAATTACACATGACAATCTGTTTAGTCAGTTATCAATTGATGGGCATCCTCTGAATTTCCAACTCCCTGTCACAAGAAAAGAACTACATTAAATATTTTTGTAAATATAAGTCCTTTTTCCTTTTTATAAAAAAATTATCTCATGAGATAAAGACCTTGTAGTGGCATAGCTAGATCAAAGGGTATATGTCCTTTGAATTAATTCTAAACTGCTCTACAGAATAGTTGAATCAGTTCACAACTCTACACCAGTGCATTAATGTCATTTTCCCCACATCTCCTCCAACTATTTGTCATTTTCCTTTTTTTCTGTTCAATTAGTCAATCTAAAAGGTTTGAATAGTACATCAGAATTGTTTTAACTTATTATTTCTCCAATAAATAGAAAGTTAGACCATTTTTTTCTTATGGCTATGGATAGTTGATTATATCATCTAAAAACCATTCATGTCTTTGGTTCATTTATCAATTGGGGAATGGTTCTTACATTTATAAATTTTACTCAATTCGCTATATTGGGGGGAGTATCTGTGATGGGATATTTGGATATTTATACATTTATAGTATATATAACATAACATATAGATGTTAATAACATCATCTCCTGCTATATTTGGTCAAACATTCAATTAATTTACCCCTAAAAAAAAAAAAAAACCTCTGAGTTTTATTGAATTTCAAGTCCGCCTTTGGTTGCTTTGGCAGCCAGACCAAATGACCCATGGGCCAGGCATTTCCTGCCTGTGCTTTATATGTGTAAGAAATGAAGCTTTTATCAAAGAAATTTGATTCAATTTTTTTCCACAAATAAAATTACTATTTCTCTCCATTCTTATCACCCCCATTTATTCTTCTCTCTCTACTTTTATCCTATCCTTCCTCAAAAGTGTTAGCTATCCTGGACCTATTTACCAGGTCATTTATTTTCCCAATAAAATACTTTATGTTGTTTTTTATTTTTATTTCATTTATTTTGTTTGATTCTGTTTGTTGATTTCTCATGAAATCATTAGTTTTATTTGTTTAATTCCAATTTATAAGGAATCATTTTCTTCAGTGAGCTTTTATACGTTCTTTTCATGTGTTCAATTCTCCTCTTTAAGGTATTTTTCTCCTCATTAGTTTTTCTACCTCTTTTACCATTTGGTCTAGTTTGTTTTTTAAGATGTTGATTTCATGGAATTTTTAGTGTCTTGTTTAACCGGCTGTATACTCATTTTCATCATTTTCTTAAGTCACCCTTATTTCTCTTGCCAATTTTTCTTCTACTTCTCTTATTTTGTTTTCATAATTTTTTGAGCCTTCCAGGGCCTGAGACTAATTCATGTTTTTCTTGGGGGCTCTGACCTTCGTTATCATCCTATGAGAGTATATTTTGATCTTCTTTGTCACCATAGTAGCTTTCAGTGGTCAGGCGTTTTTCTTTCTGTTTGCTTATTTTCACAGTCCATAATCCAACTTTTAAATCTTTGTGAAAGTAAGGCTCTGCCTCTAGGATGGAGGGCACAATGACCCCAGTTCCTGGGGTTTTGTGCAGCTGTTTCCAGAGTTCCTTCCTGGGACCTATAAGTTTTCAGTTACTCGGATATGATAAAATTGAAGGAGAGTTGCTGAAGTCTCTCCTGCTCTGGTGTATGAGTGAGCATACCTGGATCTGTGAAGAGGTTACCTTCTTCCCTGTCACTGAAAGCTGGTGTGCTATTGAACCTCTGCTCTCTGAGACTGCCACCCAGGACAGTGATCCTGGGTGACCAATGACCAAGAAACCGAGTCCCATCTCATGCTAGCCAAAAGAACCCTGTAATCTCCTTCTAAGCAGTTGCTCATCCTCTTGTGATCCATGGGCTGAGAGCTCTGGAAGCAGCAGCTACTGGCACAGATTGAGAGGCTTTCAAGACATGCTCTGGGTTTGATCAGGCACATACTAAGGCAGCAGACTCTGCTCTACTGTTACTCAGGTGTGAATATAATATAACAAATGTATTTTATAGTAATATAGTTCATGATGCTAAGGAGCAATTTGTATGTGGCAAGTGGGATCCATCTTCCATGGCAATAGAAACTCCATCATGTTAAGGAACAACATATTCATTACTGCAATCCCCTCCTGCCTTTGAAATTAATAACCAAAAATAAGTGCAAAATATAACTAAAAGCTAAATAATTTCCAGTGGTCCAGAATATAGCATCTTGATAAGAGTTTTAATTTTGGTGGTAGTGAACAAAAGATAAACATTTCTTCTAATGATACTATGACCACTTGGAAAAAAAAAATGTTCACATTCCATGTGAGAATTGTCTTGCAATCAACTTTGAGTCACCCAAGAAATTCAGTCATTGCTGTAGAGATTTTGGCCCAGTCATATTACTCAGCTTTTATCACATCTTTTAATGATTTCAAATTATGAGACTGTGCCATACCTTCTAAAGAATTTTTTAAAAGAAGAGATCCTAAATTTTCTTTGAGCTATGTGGACATAGATGGGAAAAAAATTTTGATTCTCAAAATGACAATCTTGAAGGAACAAAATTTGCTTAAATATTGAGTAGTAATAATTGTACGAGAAATAATTCAGCTTGTTTTTACAGGCAATCATATCTCCTATTTCTTCTTATTTTACCAGTATTTGATTTTCTTTGGAAAGTGATTAAACAATTTTGAAGTTTTTATAAACATTTAGTGTTCACCCTCTTTCTTCAGATTATTTTTTTAATTATCAAGCCTTAATGAAAGGAAGAATGAAAGTGTTTATTAGTATCTGAACTCAGGCATTCCTCCTGTGCCCTTTTATCCTATCACTTGCTTCTTAAAGTCAATCATTTACTACAAATTCACTAAAATATATTATTACTATACTCCAAACAAATTTATTTTAGAAACAATCAAAACCAAAGTGAAGAAAGATGAGATAATGTTAATAACCTCTAAAATTAAAATAGAGTAGACCTGGATGTTCTCCCTCAAATTCAAATTGTGGCAGACTGAGTCATCTAGCCTTTTAATAGAACTATTCAATGGGGATCATAGGGTCAGATTTCTATTAATATGTCAACTATATTCTTGTTCTTATCAAAGAAAAATGACCTCTTAGTATTAAAATTCCTTCCTGGCAAATTTAGAAAGAGAATATATGCCCATCCTTTGCCCTTTTTTAGGAATACTATGAGGAATAACTTAATAGTACCTACAATAGTATCAGATTAACATTAAATTAATCTGAGGCTTAACTTAATAGTACCTACAATAGTACCTACAAAATGCTTTGAGCTCAACAAAGAAAAGATTCTATAGATTGTAGAAATCATTTATTCAACTGACAGCTAATACAGGAGTTGTTTGCAGGACCATGAACAGAATGCCAGATATATTGTGGACAAAGCAGAAAATAAATCACCCATTTCCTTTCTTCTAAAATTCAGTATTGAAATTAATTTGATGTCTGTCTCTTCAACTCATTGCTTTGTCTGTTGCAAAACCCTTTGGGAAGATTGGAGTGATTGTGAAATGGATTTTTAAATCAGAAGTGAGTCAGAATCTTTTTTAGTTCTCACATGATGCCCTAATGACTGCCTTAAAGTACCTGAAAGAAGAGTTTCAGACTCTTTTCTTTATTTTTTATTTTATTTTTTTAAATTTTCAACCATTTGTATATGCATATTTCCAAGTTACAAATTTTCCCTCCACCCTTGCTTCCCACACCCTGACTCTTTTCAATTTTAAAATGATTTTATATGGGATACCAACATACTCTATATTCAAAACACTTGGTAACACTGAATAATTGTTTAGATCTAAGATTAGGTTGTGAATTTTACACCATATGATTTTAAAACAAATACAAGAGTCTTTCTGTTCTTAAATGAAATTTGAGAGATATGGCATAGAGGAACATAAAAGCTGCCTCTGAATGAAGAAAGCTTGTGTTGGTGCGGCTAGGTTGTACAGTGGCTAGTGCACCGGCCCTGGAGTCAGGAGGAACTGAGTTCAAATGTGACCTCAGACACTTAATAATTACCTAGCTGTGTGACCTTGGGAAAGTCCCTTAACACCATTGCCTTGCCAAAAAAAAGACAATAAAAATTGTGTTAAATATTGTATCTGAAATATTCTGACTATGTGACTCTGCCCTTGAGTCAGTTACTTAATTTATGGTGTTCTCTAAATTCCAGAGCAGGTGGCAATCTGCCTGGGTGGAGATGGTGTTCATGCTGCAAATTAACCATAGAGCTAAATCTGAAACCACAAATCTGGTTCCCTGACCAATAAAGACTACCACTATCTTAATGGCCTTGAATTCCAAGAAATAAAAGAAAATCTCCTACTTGTTATGACAAAGAAAGAATTAAATTTGTCATAAAAAAGTTTCTTTTTTATGTATGAGTTGTCCACAAATGATTGTCATTAAGAGAAGGAATGAAGGGGAAAATGACTAATACTGTCCTTGATTTTCTATTGTTTCTAAGTGCCACTTTGCAGTTTATCAAAGCTTTAAAGCAGAGGCAGGGAACTTCTGCCCCATGGTCATTTGGTCTGGCATTGCCAAGACAACTGCAGACATAACTTGAAATTTAATGAACCTAGGCTGTCACCATAGGAGGTGAATGATTTCATAAATATCCAAATGGCCTTTGGCAGAAAGAAGAAAGGTTCCCCACTCCTGCCTTAGAATAATTTGCATGAATTAGATCTAAAATTTCAGGGCATCTAGGTGGTACAGTCGATTGAACTTCAGACTTGAAGTCAGGAATGAACTGAGTCCAAATCCAGTCTCAGGGCTAGTTACTTAACACTATGTATCTTAGTTTTCTCCTCTGAAAAATGAGTTGGAGAAGGAAATTGTAATCCATTCATATCTTTGCCAAGAAACCCCAAATGGTATCATAGTCAAAGTATGCAAACTAGCAGAGGACTGAAAAGATTTGAAAAACTTTCAGCTACCAAAATCTCTCTTAAAAGAAGCTTCTGATGTGTCTAGGTAGCGCAGTGGATAGAGCACCAGCCTTGGAGTCAGGAGTACCTGAGTTCAGATCCAGGCTCAGACTCTTAATAATTACCTAGCTGTGTGGCCTTGGGCAAGCTACTTAATCCCATTGCCATGCAAAAACTAAAAACAACACAACAACAACAACAACAAAAAACAAAGCTTCTTCAGAATGAAGGTGGTGTGGCTAGGTGGCGCAGTGGCGCAGTGGATAAAGCACTGGCGCTGGAGTCAGGAGCACCTGGGTCTCAGACACCTAATAATTACCTAGCTGTGTGTCATTGGGCAAGCCACTTAACTCCATTTGCCTTGCAAAAACCTAAAAAAAGATGAATGAAGTAAGGCGAATGTATAAAAAGCAAACAAATAAATAAATAAAAGATCTTCAGTGTCCTAGCCTGTCTACCATTCAGGCAGGCACAATGAACAAACAAGCTGAAAATGTGAGATTCACCCTAGAAATACTTGTTGAAAACAGCCTTGTAAAAGAGTAGATAGGTGATAATTCTGTGACACTGCAGCCAGAAATGCAGAGGGGTGTAACAGCTTGGCAGA
Source organism: Macrotis lagotis (assembly GCF_037893015.1). NCBI lineage: Eukaryota > Metazoa > Chordata > Mammalia > Peramelemorphia > Peramelidae > Macrotis > Macrotis lagotis. The sequence goes on along the minus strand of NC_133666.1, from coordinate 364,661,837 downwards.
GAGTAAGTAGACATTAGGTTTTACAAGCATGGAAAAGTAGCAGCTAAAGACTAAGAATGGCTCAGCAGTGAGAAAATGCCATTTATCAGATGACAAAGGTAGGAGAGGTTGGCCCACCACATTCCATCTCTCCCTATCTAGAAGCATAATATGGCTAGAAGTTTTTTTTTTTTTTTCAATGAAATGGAAGTCTGGTGAAATTATATTCCTTCAAGAATGGGTAAGGACATACAACCTTTTCCTTCTTAATTGTCACTGAATATTTATTTTTGCTTTGCTAGCCTGATTACATAATTTGCTAAATAAATTATGTATCCTGACTAGTCGGTGATAGAGAACTATATGGATATTTGAACTAAATATATATAATGATGACCAATTTAAAAACTGAAACTGTACTTGGAATAGCAAAGAATTCCAGAGTTGAGGGAGCATGAAAACCATGCTTCATCTTTCTGACCTCAGTTGCTAAACTAGAAAAAGAGTTCCTCCTTCTAAAATTTTTATCAATCTTTATCAGTCCTTCTCTAATCAAATATTAAATGCTAACTAAGAAGAAGGCACTTTGCTAAGTGCTGAAGACACAAAGAAAAAGGAAGAACATATCTTACCTTCAAAGATCTTATATTCTAATAGATAAAATAGATAAAAAGCTTCTATAAATAAGTGCACACCAGGATAATATTAAGTAGATAGAATAAAACCTTAGAGGTATTAGCCTCTGAAGAGACTAAGAAAGGTATCCTAGTGAAAACACTCATTGAACTGAATCTTAAAGGAACCCAAGGATTCTCAGAGTCAGAGTATGAGAGGAAAGAATTTTGGCATAAAGAACAGTCAGTCAAAGGCTCAAAGATAAGAGATTGATTATGTTGTGTGAAGAAAAGCAGATAGTCCATTTATATATTTATATGTTGGAACACAGAGTAGATACAAGACAATAATACCTAAGGAGATTCAAATCCATGCAAGGCAATTGTATGCATTATTGAAATTAAATATATATATATATATATTTATGTAAATATATATATATATATATATATATAGTTGGTTTTATAGCTTATCCTGGATATACTGGGGAGCCACTGGAGTTTAAAGAGCAAGGCATTATAATCGTTACACTTATGCCTTAGGAACATCACTTTGGTAACATTTCATGATGGATTTCAGTGAGATGAGAATTGAGTCAGGGAACAAATAAAAGGACTTCTGTTGAAGTTCCTCAAGAAATGATAAGGCCCTCAAATAAGGTAGCAGATATGTGAATAATGAAAAGAAGACACACACACACATATTAGTATATTATTGTAGAAAACAACAAAGATTTATCAGTTGTTTGGAAAGGTGGAATGGACAAGAGTGAAGAATGAAGCATAAAAATAAATTTTGATCCTTATAGGAGAGAATGGTAGTTCCCTTAATGATAACATGGAAGTTTATAAAAATGTTTATAAAAAAGAAAGAAGATATGTTTGGTTTTAGACACCCATGTGGTATCAAAATGTCTGATAGGAAGTTGATGATGATAAAACTTATCTCAAAACTAGGACAAAAATGGGATAATTGAGATAATATAAGTCAAAAAGCAAAAGCAATTCCTAGAGTCTTAGGGTGAGAGCAACTTTTCTTGGATATGCCATGCCAGATCTGTAAAAGAAGCACCAAGAAAGAACATCACAATTCCAAACATTTGAGAGTATCCAGGAGAACTAGATGAATAGTGTTATATACCACAAAAAGTTTTTTTTTTAATTTTGAATATTAAGAAGTCATTAGATTTGGTAATTAAAAAATTACTGTTAATTTTGGAAATAGCTCTTTGATGGGGAGTAGGAAGCCATAAAAGTTTGTATCAGACCAAATAAGCAAACAAATAAAAACCTGACTAGATACATAGTAGTCAGGGATGTTTCTTAAACTCAAACAAATCAGTAAATTGATTGTGATTTAAATGATTGTATAAAGTGTATAAAGACGTTGTCACCTGAACATAAGTACAAAATGCAAATTTCTTTTACTCATATTCTCGTTTAGTAATATGCCTGCTTAACAAGAGAAACTTCTTTGAAAACAATTTTCTTGGAATTCTTATTCTAATTAATATTTATAGGGATTTTTCTCTGATCCAGGTCATACAGAATTTCTCCTAACTAGTAGATTTTTGTTTTCTCTCAATTCATAGGAAAAACATTCATTATCCAGTCTAGTTTTTCATTCTTTATACTTATTGTGATGGAACAGAAAATGAATTTAATATATTATTGCAAAGAACTGGCTTGGTAAAAAAAAATTACTAAACTGATTTAAATATTCTTTATGATGTTATTGTATACTACAACTTAATTTCATCCCATTCTGCAGATGTGAAAAATGAAGTTGGAGATCATGAGATTTGTAAATAATTCCAGACACAGAATAGCTAATGAGAACATTTCAACAGTTAGAGCTCAGTTAATACAGTGGCAATTCATTTAATTGCAAAATGAAAATGAGACTGAGTTCAAAAGCCTCAATGCTACTTGTCTGGATAGTTTTGTTTGTGTTTTTTTGTTGTTGTTTGTTTTGGGGTTTTTTGTCGGGAGCTTTCTATGAACTGTGGAATAAGCTAAAAATGTTAGTTTTCCATGTTGGTTGCTTCATGTCATGAAAGAAAAAATGAAAGGCAACAGTGACCTTATTATGGTGATCACTTCCATTAAGAATATGTATAAACTCTACATATCCTGAATCAAAAATAACGTAAAGAAAGCTTTCCCCTAAACAAGAATAATACTTTTTATTTAATTGACAGATTTAATAAATTCTATCTTGGACAAATAAATATCCTTCTACTCCCAATCTACATGTTTGTTTTTCTTAGAACACTATTTCAGGAAAAACTCCAGCTCCACCTCATTTTATTTCAACCTCTCAGGACGATTTCTCCATATACATCACACTGCCTTGCTCTGCAGGACGACCTTTTTGCAGCTCAACTCTATCTTTCCTGGAACAATGAACTATAGCCAAATAAATATTACCCTTGTTTTTGAATGTATGGTGTCAGTCTACTCTCCTGAAAACTCCTTTAATCTTCATTCCTTGACCAAAATCCACCTCACTAGAAACATTTTTCTTGTATGTTCGAGACATAGTATGGATTATATAAATGTAAGATATGTTGAAGATGATGATGATGATGAAGAGGATGAGGATGCATTGGGTCCAATTGTCCACCATTAGCATGTTAGGTACAGTAGAACAGGAATTGTATTTCTCATTTGTACCCTGAATATTTAATTCCCTTGCTAGCACATAGAAAGGCCTTAAAATGATTTGTTTTTTTAATTATTCATGGACATGGCTTGGCAGTCAAGTAGGGAATGAGGGTGAAGCAAGTGTTTCAGAGAGATGATTAGTCACACAGCTAAGGGGGCTGTTCTGAGAGGCTGGAACACAACTTGTTTAAGAAGGGTATCCATATCCACAGTCAATACTTGGGGAAAAGTTTCAGCCTTGCCTTTACAAGACAAGATTTATGATCATATTAGGAAAAGGAATATAGCTTTCCCTCATGTAAACACTTGAGGGTGTGGAATCAAGTTCTGCCATTCAGCATTCAAGTCCAATTAAGCTCAAGCTATTTAAATTTCACATCTACCAAGAAGAACATATTAGCTATTAAGGAGAGAAATTACAAAGATATTTAAAAGATATTATTATATGTTTTAGTAAATTTAAATTCAGAAATAGGTAATATTTTCTCCCCTGAATAAGTTCCTTTTAACCATAATCCTTTAGAAAAGAACAGGATTTTTTTAAATCTCCAACCTGTCTTTGTTCCTGGTATTTGAAGCCCTAGAATTTGTCAAGTATTCTTATTTTAAGTCTTTTGATAGAGGATTAAATTCATAAAATCAAATAATCCTAATTTTATTTGTGGAAAAAGAAATTGCTGTCATGCTTATTGTTTTTTCCAACAGACCTCATCATGAGTTAGTATTAGAATATGCTTTTCTAAAACCACAAAGGTGTGGTTATTTCTGTTCTCTTTAGGGAAGTACAGTTAATAATTCACATATTTGTGAGATGTTTATATTCCATAGTGAAAGATCATATTTTTAAAGCTATAATAAGATCTTACATGAAAGGAAGCATGACCTGACTCTGAAGACTTGCTATGAAATGTAAAACTTGGAATTAAGACCCATTTGTGAATTAAGAATACATTATAATTTACTAATAATCACTAAAAAGCCCTGTTAATCTCAATAAAAAATAACTTAAACTAATGAATTTTAATTTTTTTTTATTTCCTGCCATGGAATAGTAAAATCTGAGGGTAGAAAAAGTAAATCAGATATCCTCAAGGTTATCTTGGCATTTAGCTGCACTAATAGAGCCCTGGTCCTGGAGTTAGAAAGACCTGAATTCTAATCTAGGCTCATACTCTCCAATGTGACCCTGGCAAATCATTTAATTTCTTTTTTTTTCTCAGTTGTAAAACATAAAATGAGGATAATAATAGCACCAGGTTTTGAGGGTAGGTGAAGAACACCTACCTATAAAATTATAATTATCATATAATAGGACTTATGCGAGCATTAGTTATTCATATTGGTTAGCTATGATTAAAGTAGGCAATGCTTAAAAAATGTTGACTAGTCATCTAATCAAATTCAGGCTGTGTATGAGTAAGTCCATCTCTAATATAATGATGTTAATGATAATGATGCATATGCTTCAATATTCATTTTAAAGCACTCTAAGAAGGAGCCTTTTATAAAATTTTCATCTATATGCACATACATATTTTTAAGTTGCATAATTTTCTTTGACGCTTCCTTCCCACTACCCTCTCCTCAGTGGTGAACAGTAAGGTTAGCATTGTACATATATAATTTGATAGACATGTTTTCAGATTAATTATTTCAGTATGAGGAATTAGGATTAAGGGAAATAGATACATTAGATATAATTTTCACAATGTGTTCATTGGTTGTTGTGTGTGTTTTGTTTTGCTTTTCTTCCTCTAGATGGGGATAGCATCCTCCATAGCTGATCAAATGCAGATGTCCTAGCTCTCTGAACTGTTGATGGCAGCTGCTTCCATCTAGGTTGTTCAACTTGTAATGTTATTGATGAGTACATTGTTCTCTTGGTTCTACTCCTTTCATTCAGAATCAGATCCTATAAGTCATTCCAGGCTTCTCTAAAATCTTACCATTTATGGTTTCTTATGGAACAATAGTATTTCTGTACCATAATTTGTTTAGCCATCCCCCCACTCCCTGCCGATTGATGAGCATCCCTTCAATTTCCAATTCTTTGCCACAACTGAAAGGGCTTGCTATGAATATTTTGGAAGATGTAGGACTTCTAATTTTTTCATAATTTCTTCTGGATATAGAACTAGAATTGCAATTGCTAGATCACAGGTTATGAATGGTTTTGTTGTTCTTTGGGCATAGTTCCATATTGCTCTCCAGAAAGGTTGGGTCTGTTCACAATATCCCAATCCTCCCACAACCTCTCCAACATTTTCCCTTTTTCTCATCTTGGACAATCTGATACGTGTGAGATGATACTTTAGTGGTGTTTTAATTTGTATTTCTCTAATCAGTAATGATTTGGGGCATTTTTCCATATGATTATATATATACATATATATATATACATATATATATGTATTTACTTTTAATTTCTTCATTTGAAAACTGTGTTCATATCCTTTTACCATTTATCAATTGGGGATTGACTTGTGACCTTATAGATTTCATAGAATTATCTAATATATTTTAGAAATGAGACCTTTATCAGAGCTCCTAGTTGTAATGATTGTTTCCCAGCTTTCTGCTTTACTTTTAATTTTGGCAGCATTGATTTTATTAGTGCAAAACCTTTTTAATTTAATTTAGTAAAAATCATTCATTTTGCAATTATAATGTGCTCTAATTCTTGTTTGGTCATAAACGTATCCCCTTTCCATAGATCTGACAGCGTATTTCTTGGTTAATTAATTTATATATGATGTCACTCTTTATGTCTTAATTCTGTACGTAATTTGACCTTATTTTGGTAAAGAAGGAATATTTTTAGGGAAGCTCATTCCATTTGAATAGAATTTAACAGTCATGTGTGAAGTATTCTGGGCAAAACATTGTTTTAGGCACTCTGAATATATCTATTACCAGGACTACTTAATTCTCTCAATAACTGGAACAATTACTTTTTATCCTTGTATACCTTAAGCATAACACAGAGTTTTACTGTTATTTTCATCCTTAAATGGCAATGAAAAAATTAAGGAGGCATATAGGTAGCTCAATGGATAGAAGATTTGGCTGGCTTGGAGTCAGAGAGACCTAAATTCAAATTTGAACTCAGATACTTATTAGCTGTATTTCTTTGGGCAAGTCACTTAATCTCTTTTTGTCTTAATCCACTAGAAAATATATCAAACCATTATCATATTTTTTGCCAAGAAAACATCATAAGAAATCACAAAGAGCCAGATTTTACTAAACAACTGGATAATAAAGGTAGTAGCAAAAGAAATACTCTCATATGTCATTCCCCATTGTATATATTTCATCTCTGTATATATAAATATATGATATATAATATAAAACACATATTCATATTTTAAAAGTTAAATTGTTTAAAGAAAGTTGTACCTAGGTGTTGAAGAAGGAAAATAAGCTCTTGACTGTTAATTTCATTGATATATGGTACTTCCAGATGAGGACACTCCTACCAAAGCAGATCAGCACCAGAAATTAGAAAATTGTGGAGAGCACTTAGAGTTTGTGTCTTCTGAGTCACACAGGCAATATATGTCATGGTTGTAAACTGAACCTAAGTCTTCTGGCTCTGAGGCCAGCTCTCTATCTTTGTCATACTACTTTTATGTCAGCGTGGGCAGATTCTGGAATAAAAAGGAATGAGGTTCCATGTGCATTTCATAGGTTAAACAAACTTTAGATTGCCTCAGTGTTTTATCTTTGAAGATGGAGTTCAAATGTAAAATCAAGTTTCTAAGGTAAATAAAATGAACCAAGAGAAGAAACTTGAATGATAAGAAGGGAGCAATAAAGATGGATAAATGTGGTATTGAAATAGGAATTGGAGATATTCTAGAAAAAGAATGGAAATGATAGATATTCAGTGAGTATGAGGGATAAGAGTGTCAAGAGAAGCATTTCTTAGGAGAAACCATTTCCCTGACCTCAGCAGTCTCTAGAAAACCTCTGGATCAGATGTGGAACAAAATGATAATTAGAGTTAAAGTGAAATAGTGAATTCTTATGCTCATAAAATCAATAGTCATGGAAGACTATTTTATGGTAGTTCTTCTTGGATAAAGAAACACAAAAACTATATTTGAATTAGAAGCTTCTGATATTGTATAATATTTATCTTGTCTTAATTTTGAAAAAAAAATCTACCACATTTGGATTATAAAAAACTTTCTAAATTACCTTAGTCTAGTTGTTCCATTCTGACTCATAGATTGTTTATAGGTCCTTTACAACTCTTAAAACCTCCTTGACCCTTTTGCACATTCAATTTGAATGATTACAAAAATAAGAGGCTATGTGGCCTTGGGCAAGCCACTTAACCCCATTGCCTTGAAAAATCTAAAAAATCTAAAAAAAAAAAAATAAGAGTTGGTGATTCTTCAACTCTCTTCATTTGGCTCAATGGAAATTGGATAAGGAACAATACAATTACATTTGTTGATAAACAGTGAAAACAGAATTATAAATGCCTATATTTAGAATGGGAGGGAAATTTGGGTAAAGTATATCCTGGAATTTTGTCAGTAACATATTGAAAAATATGTTACTAAGTTCAAATTTTCATGTCTAAATTAAAACTGTTATGTCTAGTTATATATTTCCACTAAAAAACTGTTGCTTTTATCTTAATCAAATGGGTAAACTAACAAGATTACCATCAGGTAGTTATGGCATAAATAAAGTGTTTTAAGTTCTGCTAAGAATTATAGTGTCTGCCACTGCTTATAGAAATTTCTTTTTCTCTAGGAGAAGGTTAAATGCAGAGGAGCATTATCTAAATAAAGCTCATTTAGGACCTTATATACAAGATTAGAAGCAAGTGTGTCCTCAAGATAACAAGTATGATAGATTGTCTGTCTCAATCTGTACTTCCTCTAAGCATAGATCCTGTATAGGACTTTAACTTTTGCCTGACATAAAACCTACTACTCTTGGATTGGATTTATCTCTGAAAATCATTTAATCCTTAATCCTTAATCTTAAAATTACAACCAGTCTTTTTATTTACAACAGCAAAAAAAAACCAAACTAATCATCAATTTAATTATTGGCTTTGTGATTACCTTGGGTGGGGCTGGTAATTGGCAACCAACAATCATAATGGAAGGGAATAATCAACTAATCCTTCAACTAGATGTAAATGAATAACAAATACCTAACCTGGAACAGGCATTCACATCTAACTGTACTCAGTCTCTTATTTCTCTTTCAGATATAATCCTAATTTTGAATATAGTAGGCACTTTTACATAGTAGACACTTACTGAATAATTGTTCATGAGATTTCATAAATAAATATGACATTCATCTTTAAATATATATTTTTTAATCAGTAAGCATGTTCTATAACAATTTCCTGTGAATATTGCCGCTAAATAAATTTTGTGTGAACACTGAGATTTTGCACATTGAATGTTTTCTCTGTATGTGTGTATGTGTGAATGTTCATGTGTACCCATTGTTTTTCTCTATAGTATCATTTAACAGTCTCAGGTTTCCAGGATACCAAGTATTGATAGACTCACAGCATAATAAGAACTGACAAATATTGTCTACAGACAACTTTTTCTATGATCAATGACTTCATATTTTCTCCTTAATATTTACTACTCTTTTTTTTTTTCTGAGTCATGGAATTTGTATATTTCAGACTAGCCTGTGTTAGCTTAAGTCCTAGGGCAGAAGTCAAATTAATGAGAAAAAGCCCTCTTGGATATTTGCAACTTTCCCCAGTATCATATTTCAGGTATTATGAGAAATGGTTTTTTTTCGCTCTCATAAAAATACTTCTATGGTTTTATTCTCTTCCTTAGCTTTTTAAAAACACTTATCAAACACTTAGTATAAAAAATACCTCACATTTTTATGACTCCTTACATTTAGGAATAGTTTCTTTTTTTGTACTTATGCTTCTATCCCTTATTATAATTCCTGTCACAAAGAAGATAATTAATGACTGCGCATTGTTTGACTGACAGATTCCACTTCAAGATTTACAAAATGGTTATGAACATGATAAAAATAAATGACATTTAGATAGTGCTTTAAAATTTATAAAACCCTTTAATCACACCCCTGTGAATCACTGGTAGCCCATGTTATAAAAAGTACTGAAGTTTAGAGAAGTTTTAACATACTCTGTATAGTACACAGCTAATGTTCTCTGAACTTCCAAATCTATTAGTCTCCTTGCTACAGTAAATTACAAATTACAATATAATGCCTTGAGATGAACAGATAAGAAAATAATATATTGTTCTGTTTCTCCATAAATTTCCAACCTAGTTGACTCAAAAACACATGAATGCACAGGAAATAGTCAAATGCCAGTCTGTGACATTTTAAGATACATTGATTGAAGGTGACATCCACTGTCTTCCTGAATCATCTATAAATGGCCTCTCTATTCACTGAGATACATTGACTCACTTGCATCTAATTTAAAAATAACATATTTTATTGTGCAGGTCAGAAGCAACCATTAAATACCTCAGGGACTAAAAATGGAGTTATGTTCAAGAAGCAAGTCTGCAAAACCAGCTCATTTGTCCTAACCCAACTAGAGTATTTTGAAAATCAGTCTGTAGCTCCAGTGTCAGCCTGTCATTACATTCATATCTGCCTGCTGACAGTGACTTCTGCATTGAAAATGAATGCTTTAAACTTGAACTGCACTCCAGTTGCAGGACATTTGAAACTCCAATAAATAAAAATACTGTAAAATGGCTTTGAAAATCCAACACTATAAGCAGAGGAATGCATGACTTACCTTGAATAATGCCTAAAAACATCTTTTTTACCCTTTCCAGTCAAAGGTAGAGACATTTTTAGAGAGGCATCTAAGCATGAAGAACAATATACTTACTCTAAGAATTGCACAGAATCAAACTCTTAACCGAGGTGACTGTTCTCCCCATTTTATATTTTTTAAGTGGATTAGAGCCCTAAAGTGCTGACCCTGTTCATGAAGGATGTGAGTATGAGATTCTGTCCTCCCTGTTCTCCTTATGTAAAAGTTCCATTTGCTTTCTGCTCCAGTCTAATTCTCCTAATCCAAGACCTGATCCCTTTCATCTCTACTCCATCTTCCACACAGTTGCCTAACTGATAAACCAAAAGCACAATTTTAACACTGTCATTCCCCTGCTCAAATAGGTTCAGTAGCTCTTCCTTGGCCCTAGAATAAAATATGAATTTATCATTTTAGTATTTAAAGCACTTCACAATCTGCCCTTGATCTCCCTTTTGATGTTGCCTGTACTCTTTTGTCTCTATGTCAGTTCAAAATCTATTGCCCATCTTGTGATGCATTCTCTTCCTCTAGAGGCAGTTTATGGTAAAATGGATAGAACCATAGCCCTGGAGTCAGGAAGACTTGAATTGAAATTTGTCTTTATACATTTATTAACTGTGTGTCTCTGGGCAACTCTTTTAAACTTCTGTTTACCTCAGCTTACTCAACTTTAGAATGGAGATAGTAGCAACTTCCTCTTGGGGTTTTTCCTGAGGGTCAAATGAAATATTTCTTTTAAAAATTAACAGATGATTTTGATGCTTTATAATAAAAATGCTTATTCTTTCTCACATGGTACTATTTTCATTTCTGCCTTTAGAATCTTTTACTTCTTTCAAAACTAATCTCCAGCATCTCCTCGTACAAGAAGTCATTCTTGAATTCTCAAGCTTCTAAGGCCCCAAGAAGTTACTTTAAATTTACTTATATAGTTATTTATGTATTTGGGGAATATACGGTCTAGTCATGAATGTGCTTGTCCATATTTAGCAACTGACTCTAAAAATGTTCACAAGACATACTTTGAAATTTAATCTGCAACATTAAAATTTTCCCATTATTTTCATGATGCCAGGCACATCATTAATTTCAAAAACTTGTAGAGAATGTGGAGAAGTTCTTCTTCACAAATTCCATAAATTAATGAAATTAATGACCAAACTTCAAAAAAATGGATATTCTTTGTTTTGGTTTTGTCTTTGCTTCCCAGGACCTAGCACAGTGTTTGGCATTTGATAAATATTTATGAAGTTTGGAATGATCAGTTATAACAAAACATTTTTCTCAAGTCTGCATAAACAACCCTACTTCTAGCTGTTCTATCTCCCACATATGTTGCTAGCCCAGGTTTCACTTGCCTCATTCTTTGACTGTGGGGATGTATCAGTATACTCATTATATGTTCCAGTTACATAAAACTCTTGACAGGGTACCACAGTATCATGGAGATTATTTGACAGTCTGTGAACTAAATGCCAAATTAGCCAAGATGATGGCATGGGTCTTGCTACTTTTAAAAATTTGAATGCAAAGAATTTGTAGAGAAAGGGACATGTTCATTTTCAAGACATCCTACTGATGGAGCCAACAATATTAGTTCAAAAGACCAAGGATTGCAGAACTCCTTCAACTGAAATCAGACTGACATCAAGCCCCCTTGAGTAGGTGGGTATTTTGGCATATTGTATCAATACTGTAAAGTCTACCCAGATTGATAGGATGACTTTCCTTTTTATACCTTTTCCATGTTCTGACAAGAAAAAGTATTCATTTTCATCTGGCCATTATTTTTAAACAACTCCCATCTTTTGTACCAAAATGATGGGTCTCAAAAATAAACTCATGACTAATTTCAGTGCTGAAAAGAGCCAAGCCCGATCCCATCTGCAACTAACGCGTGTGCAGAGGAGTTCTGTGGAAACCATACAAGCCATCCTTCTGTCTTTTTAAGGATACTAAGTAAGAAAATGAATCCAGTACCCATTAAGTGGTTGCTTTCCAGTTCCTTTACAATTGGGAAAGGAGAGAGAAGTTATCCCATATTACCTGAGAGCATTTTAAAAGTGATTGAATTGGGAAAACAGAACCTATTGATTTTATTGCTTTTAAATGAGTTTTTGCTAGAGAAATGAAAACAAAATCATGTCTCCTGAGGCACACCAGTGTAGAACTCTGATTCTGCCCATTTAATATTGCATTCAATTAAATGGCAAAGAGAATGTGTTAGCACTGAATAAACACTAGACAAGGAGAGATTAGGTACTTAGCAGTTGCTTTCTGCATTGAAAGTGAGTACATGCTAACATCTCTCAGGTGCTACTGGGGTCTTTTACAGGCTCAAGTGTAACATTGAGTTCAACTTGCCCACTTCTTTTTTGCTTTTTGGATTCCAGTATATATTCAAGGTGAATATAGGAGTGATAATAAAGTCCTTGGTTGGGGGGAACAAAGGTAAAGACATTGATGTACCTGGAAAAAGAGATATGAGCAGTGCAGCTGAGTATTGATGAATTTCTTACTATAGCAAATTCCCCTGACTGAAGCAGATGAATAAAGAAATTCTGTGTAGAAACTATCACTCCATTGCACTGATTAATTTAGTAGAGATTATTTGGTAGTAACTTCTGCTCTACTCAGATTTTAAAATTGATTTTGATGATGGATTCTCAGGTAAATGCATTTGATTGCTCAGGGATATAACTGATAGACAGGTATGCATGGGAAGTCCAAGAATGGCCCATGGGGGGTCATTACTGTGGCAGTTATTTCTATAAAGTGCCCATCAAATTCATTTACACTGAAAGCAGTTAAATTATGTACAAAACTAAAGAATTTTGATATTACCCATCGATTTTTCTGCTTCAACAAATCTCATCCTGATTAAACTTTCCTATTGTAGTGATGGGGCTAGAACTATATCCTCTCTCTCTCTCTTCTGTTGAAGAAATCCAAAATGATTATAGGTTCACTTAAATGAGCCCTCATACTCGAGTATTTATCCACTATTGATTGATTTCTTCCTCTTCTAAAACTAGGTCACCTATTCAGTTAAATTTACCAATAAGTCTCAACTATTACTTTAAAAAATTGAGTATTTCATGGGAGGAAACAGGAGAGATGATAAGCATAAGAATTCTGTGTATTAAATTCAGATATGTCTCATTTTATGAATGTAAATAGGCTATGAGGTAAGAAATCTTTAAAATAGATTATCTGCAATTCATAAGAGAGAGCATAGTAATTCATTCAGTTGGGAAATAAAAATCAGTACTGATAAAAGAGAATGTTAGAGCATACCTTTCACCCAGAGTCACTCCTTGCTAATTTAATGGAAGATATTTAATTTTCAGAAATAATATTTAATCCTAAAAGTACAAATAAGATTTTTGAATTGTTTATTATTCAGAGATATAAATGTACTTAGTATCTTCATCATTGAACTACCTATACCTTAAGATATTTTATTGAAAGGTAATCACTTCATATGTTAGGGGAAAATTGAATTACGTCAAAAAATTGAATTATGTCAAAAGCATCATTTTTAATCATTAATAAACAAAAACATTAATGATTATTTCCCACCCTTCAAAAAAAGTAGGTGCATATTACATCTCTTTATCCCTGTGTGTAAGTAAAAAGAAAGAATAGTGGTGTTCTCTTTTAGTGGTGTTCATAATCTCCATTTTAGCTGTGTCTTTTATTGACTTTAAGAAAAAACTCTTTCTACTTCTCCCCTCCCAAAGTATTGGTATTCTCTTGTAGAAATGAAAGAAATTAAATAGGTTCCATTTCAGAGTTGGGTAATAAAATTTTAAAATGGAATATAGTAGGAATTATACTTTTTTCCCAAATGAGATTGAACATCTTTTTTTTCCCTTTTAAACACTTTTATTTTGAGACCATATTGAAAAATAGAAGCTAGGGAGCTTATATTATTAGAAATATCATGTAAAACTCAGAGTGAGAACTAGAGACTTTAATCTACAGATTGAAAAAAACCCATTCCCTATACCATATTCCATTGAAAGGTGACAGAATCTGACAATTCCTAATCATTTCAGAAATACATAGCTTCTAGAAACCATATAAATCCAAGATAGACAATTAATTTTAATTCATTATTCTGTTCCTGTTTTTTCGATTGTTTTAGTTATTTACATACCTCATTGATTTTGCTTGATAATTAACAAAACTATGTATTTATATACATCAGAACATAATTTGAAATTAGTCTTATAACATATACATGAATATGTATGCATGTATACATATGTATATATATATATATACATATGCAGTAATGTGTGTACATATGTTTGCACAGGTTATATATGCATATATAAACCACATAACAATAACTGAAGTCCAGTAATTGCAGAGAATTTCATTTAGGGGAAAAATTGTAGAATATGGAGTGTAATTGGAACATGCCTCTACTAATTTCATGGGTGGAATAGAGAAAATGTTCAGTTTTCTTTAAATTATGTTTATTAAAAAATATTATGTGCTATGTAACAACAATTCAAAACAAAAGTACAGCATCTTTCCTCAAAGAGATTATAGTTTATCAGGTGTCTAAAAATGGATATGTATGTGTGTATGTTTATAAACAAATATGTATAATCCTTGACTCAAAGGACCAATAGTATATAGCTTTTTCTTTACAAGTGAAGATCAGTTATGCAATATTCACAACTCTTTCTGGGCAAAAACAGTGAAAAATAGGAGAGAAGAGACATCCAGATTTTTCTAATGTTCAGATGAAAGAGAGAAGCTTTATATTTCTAACCTCTTTTCAGGTCACTGAAAGGGGAGACAGATATTGCAAAGAAGACTTCATCAGAAGATTAGCAATATCTACCTTGCCAACTTGGATAAATGAATTTATTTGCTATTTTTTATATATTCAATGTAGAACTGGCATTTGGTGCTTAGATATATAACTGATGACTCATTTCCTATTATAGAATAACAACCAGGAGTTTAGCTTGAACATGAAAATTGAATTTATCGGACTAATAATATTTCAGGGACTAGAGAGATATAATCATAACCTAGTACCTTCTATCTCTGAGGAGAGAAGATTGCCCAGCCTCTTGCCCAAACTTCCTATTTCCTCTTCTATCAACATAGAGATTATAATTAATCTCTCAGAAAGTAATGAGATCATCAAAAACAACAAAGAGAAAAGGGAAGACCTCTAATAGAATATTTAACGATTACTTCCCCACAAGAAACAGATATACCTTCACATGGAAACAAGAGTGGGGAGCAAATAAAAAGAAGTTAGGCAAATTTAGAAGCCTAGAAAATCCCACACTTTGCATAGGAACCAAATGATTATAGCCTCATGAATGTAGAATAGGAATCTACCTTAACAGTCATTTAAAGACATTATCTTCTGATTTGCTGCTACTCTTTAATGAACATGATTCCTTTCCAACTGACTTGCAAATGAAATCATCCATATATATTGTCTCATTCATTAGAATGTAAAGGCCTTAAGAGCAACAATTTTATTACTTGTCAATTTCTTTCCCTGGGACTTAACCCATATCAAGGGTTTAATAAATGCTTTATACAAAGCATTCATTCATTCATTCATTTAGTTCAATACTAGAATTTATAGGTGAGAAAACAGGGGCCAAAAGACTTAGTGACTTTCACAAGATAAGAAAGGTGGGGTTTTAGACTTCAAATTGAAGCTATACCAATGAGAAATTCCCCTATACAATTAGTGTCTCCATTGAGTGATTGTCTTATCCCATTATTGTAGAATGAAAATCATTGCAGAGAAGAAAATTTTATTTACCCTTATATTGAGGTAAATACTTCTCTTTCTGTCTTTATTTCAATCAATCTATCCTATATGTGTTCTTCAGGGCTGAGCAGAATAGGAGATAGTTCCTTCCCATATGGTACTCCTTGAGTATGTGAAGATAGCTACTATGATCTGCTAAATCTTTTCTTCTTGAGACTAAATATTATGCCTACTACAAATAATCTTTATATGGCACTGTTTATCATTTTTTTTTTACTTTCTTCTGGGACACACACACACATACATGTGTATATATGGAGAGAGAGAGAGAGAGAGAGAGAGAGAGAGAGAGAGAGAGAGAGAGAGAAGAAAACCAATCAACTCTAAACTAGACCTGAAATTCTATAAAAAAAGAACTCTAAAGAAAAAGGCAAAGAACGTGGCCTTCCCCTTTATTCTAATGAGCTTGAATCCAGAAAGTCATACAGAATATAAGGCATGTGAATAAGCTTGATATTAAAATTATTTCCTTAGTATTGAGACAGTATCAGAAAATGAATTGCCTTCCTTAAATTCTCATAAGCCCTAGGCTTCCTTGAATTTTGTATTAAACATTCTAGGTATTCCACTAATAATTGTGAACTACTATTAACATCTATTAATATGAAATGGTAGTAGTACTGCTTAACTAGAATTATTTCCTTGGGGTTTTGCACAGAGAATATCTCAATCACACTGTTTATGCTCTCTGAAGGAAAATATATAGAACACATTATCTCTGTTTTGTCTGTGGAAAATTGTGGGGAAGGGAAGAGAAATTTAAGCATTGAAAATAGGTCTTGAAAGTCATTTTTCTTGCAAAGATATTTTGTTATTACAAAAATGTAATTGCCCTCCCTTTATCCATGCTAACTTCATTTTTTTCCAACTTTTCCTTGCCAAGTGCACTATTCATTACATTAGTAAGATAAGATGATGGGAACATTGAAATATAGAACTTATATATTGAGCTTCCTCCCAAAAAGATAGAAAATTATAAATTTATTTCTTGTTCAATGCCAGGTTTTTATTTACTTTTTCTTGTGACTTCTTTGTAAGCCCCAGATATAGTTGAATACATAACTTTGGACTTTTGTCCTAGTGGCCTTGGATTGGATGCTCAGACAATAAATATTGATTCAGTACCTAATAGCTGTACACATTGTGCAGTTTGTAGTATGGATTTTTTTAATGACTTAATGCCTTTCCTCAAGAACCTCACCATCTGTTAGAAGTGCTAAAATGCCACAAGTTAACTACTATATAAGGTGGTATCTAATCTGATTCCAGCTATAAGTGACAGACTAGTAAGTCAATTAAGATTTATTAATTGCTTTTTCGATGCCAGATATAGTGTGAATATAAAAGCAAAAATAAAGGACTATCTTCACCCCCCCCCCCAAAGAAGGTTTATATTCCAACAGAAGATAATAGATAAAAGGACACTGAAAAGTGCAAAAGTGATGGGAGGGAGACAACTAAGAAAGTACTGTGCTGGAGACATAGTAGATAATCTGAAATGCAACCTTACAGTGTCAAAATGCTTATCTACTAATATGGAAGTTCTGAGAGCATCTATCCATACAAACAAATAGAGACGCAGCAAGGGCAGGGAAGAAACTTCAAATATGTGAATTCTTGAGTCAGTTTCTAAGAATACAAGTTTTCTGGATCATAGTAGAAAAATTCCAGTGTATAGACAAGAGAGACTGAAGTAGAAGGAAAGATCATGGAGGGGCGGCCAGGTCACATAGTGGATAAAGCACCAGCCCTGGAGTCAGGAGTTCCTGGGTTCACATCCAGCCTCAGACACTTAATAATTACCTAATTGTGTGGCCTTGGGCAAGCCACTTAACCCCATTTGCCTTGCAAAAAAAACCTAAAAAAAAAAAAAGATCATGGAGGATGAAGTTTTATGATTTGTTTAAATGACTAGTTGATGATAGGAAAGACAGAGAAATTTCTAGGAACAAAAATATAGTGGAAAGATCTCTCATGCATAAGAAGCAGGCCGTTAAGGGAAGTAGAGCTACAATAATTGGAGAGGAAGTTATTGAAAATGTAGGTAATTAAATCTCATGGTTTCAAATTTTAAAGGCTTGGGGGGTCATGCTAAGAAGTTTTACTAATCAATGAAAAACATTGGAACCTTCAAATAAATAAAAATATATATATATATATATATATATATATATATATATATATATATATATATATATATATATATATATATATATATCATGAAAACTCTTGGAACTAACCAGAAAACTAAAGACCAGAGAAGATTGTCTTGCATTCCACTGACATGATCACAGGTCTTTGACTTCAAAACTGTTATTTTCTATTATTTATAATAATAACAGTAGCTGACATTTACAAAGTGATATAAATAGACTATATCATTTTATCAATATTATATAGATATCTGATGCAATAGCACAAGGATTAGTCAATAAATTATGTTAGTGACAGCAGGAATTGAAAGAAAATGGAAGTTGAGGAACTTGAATAATAGAGATATAGCATGTTATATTCGAAGAAATGCTGTCAATAAATCAGTATTTGCTAAGTATTTATTATTTGGTCATAGAGATATGAACTATGGATAGAAAGAAAGGCCAAGGTCTCTCTTTCTCCTCTCTTAGAACTTAGAGTCAAATATAGGGGCACTCAAACAAGATAAAGAAATGATCTTAGAAGGAAGGCACTAGTATTAGGCAGGATCAAGAAAGGCTTCTTCTAGTTGATGGGATTTTAACTAGGACCTTAGGGAAGTCTGGGAAACAAAGAGGATATGAAGAAAGGCACCAAATTGGGAGATGACCTTATATACCAGAAATAGTGTTTGACTTGGAATCAAAGGTTTTGACTTCTGTTCCCAGCATATATACACACAAATACATACATATTTGTATATTATGGTGGCCATGGTAGGGAGGGGAAGAAGTAAGAAAAAATATAAAAGAAAATTAAATGATAGCTTTAATATCATGTTTGTCATTCATTTTCTTTTTTTTTTGAATTTTACCATTTTCCCCCAATCTCACTTCACTACCCCTACCCCTCCAATCCCCACAGAAGGTAATGTGACAGTCTTTACATTGTTTCCATGCTATACACTGATCAAAATTGAACATGTTGAGAGAGAAATCATATACTTAAGGAAAAAATAAAAAATAAGAGATAGCAAAATTACATAATAAGATATCTTTTAAAAAAATAAAGGTAATAGTCTTTGGTCTTTGTTTAGACTCCACAATTCTTTCTTTGGATACAGATGGTATTCACTATTGCAGATACCCTAAAATTTACCCTGGCTGTTGCACTGATGAAATGAATAAGTCCATTAAGCTTGAGAATGACCCCCGTCTTGCTTTTAAGGTGTACAATGTTCTTCTGGTTCTGCTCATCCCTCTTGATTTCTAATAGAACAGTAATGTTCCATAATCTGCACATCTCACAATTTGTTCAGTCATTCCCCAATTGATGGACATTCACTAAGTTTCCAGTTTTTTGACACCACAAACAGGGCTGCTATGAATATTTTTGCACAAGTGATGTTTTTACCCTTTTTCATGATCTCTTCAGAGTGTATAGATCCAGTAGTGGTATTTCTGGAACAAAGTGAATGCACATTTTTATTGCCTTATGGACATAATTCCAAATTACTCTTGAGAAAGGTTGGATGAGGTCAGAGCTCCACCAACAATGTATTAGTGTTCCAGATTTTCTCCTTCCCTTCCAAAATTGATCATTGTCTATTCTAGCCATATTGGCCAGTCTGAGAGGTGTGAGGTGGTACCTCAGAGATGTTTTAATTTACATTTCTCTAATCAGTAATGTTTTAGAGCAATTTTTCATATGACTGAATTGCTTTGATTTCCTTATCTGTAAATTGCCTCTGCATAATCCTATGACCATTTGTTAAATGGGGAAAGGATTGGGTTCTTTTTTTTTGTAAATTTGACTCTGCTCTCTCTATATTTTAGAAATAATTCCTTTTTTAGAAATACCAGTTGTAAAAAGTGTTTCTCTATTTACTGCATTTCTTTTGATCTTGGTTACAGTGGTTTTGTTTGTGCAAAAACTTTTCAATTAAATGTAATCAAAATTATCTAGTTTGTGTTTAATGATTTTCTCCATCTCTTCCTTGGTCATAAACTGCTTCCTTTTCCATATATCTGATAGGTAAACTATTTCTTCATCTCCTACTTTGTTTATAATATTGTCTTTTATGTCTAAATCCTGTACCCATTTTAACTTATCATGGCATAGGGTGTGAGGTATCGATCTAATTTAAGTTGCTACCATATTAACTTCCGATTTTCCCAACAGTTTTTTTTTATCAGAGAGAGTTTTTATCTTTGGGCTTATCAAACAGCAGATTACTGTAATCATTTCCTGCTATCTCTTTTACACCTATTTTTTCCATTGATCAACCACTTTATTTCTTAGCCAATACCAGACAGTTTTGATGACTGATGCTTTATAATATAATTTTAGATTTGGTGGGGCCTAAGCCACCTTCTTTTGTACTTTTTTCATTAAATCACTGGAAATTCTAGACATTTTATTTCTCATATGATTTAGTTATAATTTTTCTAACTCACTAACATAGTCTTTTGGAATTTTGATTTGTAAGGCACTAAATAAGTATTTTAATTTAGGAAGAATTGTCAATTTTATTGTATTATTTCAGCCTACCCATGGGCAATTAATATTCACCCAGTTTTTTAAATCTGATTTTATTTGTGAGAGAAGTATTTTGTAGTTGTTTTCATAGATTTTTCTGAATCTGCCTTGGCAGGTAGACTCCCAAATATTTATATGGTTTGAGGCTACTTTGAAGGGATTTCTCTTTTTAGCTCTTTCTGCTGTATCTTGCTACTAATATATAGAAATACTGAAGATTTATGAGGGTTTATTTTATATTCTGTGATTTTGTTAAAGTTGCTAATTGCTTCTTGTGTTTATAGATGATTTTTTTAGGATTCTCTAGGTCATGTCATCTGCAAAGAGTGAGAGTTTTATTTGCTCCTTCCCAATTCAAATTCTTTCAATTTCTTTTTCTTCTCTTATTGCTGAAGCTAACATTTCTAACACAATATTGAATAGTAGTGGTGATAATGGGTATCCTTGTTTCTCCACTGATCTTATTAGGAATGCCTCTAGTCATCCCCATTGCATACAAGTTTGTTGATTGTTTCAGATAGATATTGCTTATCATTCTAAGGAACAATCCATTTATTCCTATGCTTTTAGTATTTTTAGTACGAATGGGAGCTATATTTTGACAAAGGCCTTTTCATCATCTATTGATATAATCATATGATTTCTCATATGATTGTTATTGATATAGTTAACTAAACTATTAGTTAATTAAACTGACAGTTTTCCTAATATTAAACCAACTCTGCATTCCTTGGCTAAATCCTACTTGGTCATAGTTTATTATGCTAGTGATAACTTGCTATAATTGTTTTGATGAGATTTAATTGAAGATTTTTGCATCTATATTCTTTAGAGAGATAGGTCTTTAATTTTCTTTCTGTTTTGACACTTCCGGGTTTAGGTATCAGCACCATATTGTGTCATAGAAAGAGTTAGGTATCTATTTTATCTATTTGTCAAAGAGTTTATTGTAGAATTGGAAACAATTTTTTCTTAAATGTTGGATAGAATTCATTTGTGCATCTGTCTGGACCTGGAGATTTTTTCTTAAGGAGTTAAGTAATGGCTTGTGGAATTTCTTTTTTCTGACATAGGGTTAATTAATTATTTGAATTCCTCTTTAGTTAACCTGGGCAACTTAGGTTTTGTAAATATGCATTCATTTCACTTAGATTATCAAATTTATTAGCATACAGTTGGGTAAAATAATTCTATATTGTTACTTTAATTTCCTCCTCATAGATGGTGAGTTCACCTTTTTCATTTATGATACTGGTAATTTGTTTTCTACTCTCTCTTTTAAAATCAAATTAACCATAGGTTTATCAATTTTATTGGGTTTTTTCCATAAAACCAACTCTTGGTTTTATTACATCAATTGTTTTACGATGTTTCATTTTATTAAATTCTCCTTTAATTTTTAGAATTTCTAGTTTAGTGTTTATTGAGGGTTTTTAATTTGTTCTTTCTCTATTTTTTTTAGTTTTGGGTGTTAAGTTCTTTAATTTCTTCTTTCTCCAATTTATTCATGTAAGCACTTAAAAATATATCTCCTGACAATTGCTTTGATTATATCCCAGAATTTGTGGTATGCTGTATTATTATTGTCATTATCCAGGATAAAATCATTAATTCTCTCTATAATTTGCTGTTTGTTCCACTAATTCTTTAAAAGGAGGTTATTTAGTTTCCAATTAGTTTTAGGTCTATCTCTCTATGCCCCATTATTCCATGTGAGTTTTATTGCATTATGAACTGAGAAAGATGTATTCACGCTTTCTGCCTTTCTGCATTTGATCATTAGGGTTTTATGCCCTAGTACATATTCAATTTTTGTGTAAGTTCCATGTACTACAGAAAAGGAAATTATATTCCTTTATATCTCTATTCAACTTCATTTAAAGGTATATCATGTCTAGGTTTTCTAACATTTTATTTACCTCCTTAACTTCCTTCTTATTTATTTTATAGTTAGATTTATCTAAATCTGAGAGCTGGAGGTTGAGGTCTCCCACCAGTAGAGTTTTAATGTCTATGTATTCCTGTAACTCATTCAACTTCTCCTTTAAGAATTTGGATGCTGTACCACTTGGTGCATACATATTTAGTATTGAAATTGCTTCATTGTCTATCATACCTTTTAGAAGGATATAATTTCATTCCTTATCTCGTTTAATGAGATCTATTTTTGAAGTTGCTTTGTCTGAAATAAGGATTGCTGCCCCTGCTTTTTTCACTTCAGTTAAAGCAAAATATATTTTGCTCCAACCTTTTACCTTTACTATCTATCTATCCATCTATCTATATCTATATCTATATCTATATCTATATCTATATCTATATCTATATCTATATCTATATCTATATCTATATCTATATCTATATCTATATCTATATATATATATATATATATATCTGCTTCAAATGAGTTTCTTTTAAGCATCATATTGTAGGATTCTGTTTTTTAATGTAGTTTGCTATTTGCTTATGTTTTATGGGAGAGTTCATCCCATTCACATTCAAAGTTATAATTAGTAACTCTTTATTGCTCTCCATGCTATTTTCCCTTTCTTTATATATTTCCTGTTTTTTCAATTTATCTATATTCCCCAGTATTTTGTTTCTGAATACCACCATCAGTATATTTTCCCCTTGTATCCAGCTCCCCTTCCCTTTCTTTCCTCTTTTTCTTAGCCCCTTCTTCCTTCTGTTAGTTCCTCTTTTCCTTCCCCCTCCCTCTTTACTCTTTTAATACTTGAAATGTAAGATAAGTTCCTCAACTTTACTGTGTGTGTATATGTTAACATTAGGCCTAATCTGACTAGAATAAGATTCAGGCAGTTCTCACCTCCTCCTTTCTTCCCATCTTTTGCAATAGGTCCTTTGTACCTCTTTATGTAATGTGATTCACCCCATTCAGTCTCCTCCATCCTCCATCTCTTTACTCCCCCCCCTTTTTAGCAATATATTGTTTTGAAAGCATTCTATCCAAGTTATGGATAAGTCATGAGTGGCCATCGCTTCTGGCTAAGTGCATTCTCTCTAATACAGATACAGTTCTTGAGCATTATGAGAATCTTTCTTCCAGGTTGGGATATAGGCAGCTTCATCTTATTGGATAGCATTTTTTTTCTTTCCCCCTCCCCCCCTTTTTATATCTCTCTTGAATCTCCTGTTTGATGTCCACATTTTCTATTTAGATCTGGTATATTCATCAGGAAAAGTTGGAAGTCTCTATTTTGTTATGCAAGAGAAGGCTCAGTTTTGTTGGAGTGGAATCTTGGCTGCATTCCAAGCTCCCTTGCTCTTTGGAATATGGCATTCTAGTCCCTTCGATTCCTTAATGCTTATTCAGCCAGGTTCCACTAATCCTTATTGTGGCTCCTTGGTATCTGAATTGTTTCTTTCTGCCTGCTTGCAGAATTTTCTCTTTTATCTGATAGTTATGAAATTTGTCCACAATATTCTTTGGTGTTTTCATTTGGGGATCCTTTTCCTGAGGGGAATGATGTATTCTTTCAATATCTATTTTGCCTTCTGGTTCCATGATATCAGGGCAGTTTTTCCATCATTAAATCCTGTAATGTTGAATACAGGCTTTTTCCCCTCTTTAATGTTTTCAGGCAGAAGAGATTCTTAAGTTGCCTCATCTGGTTCTATTCTCAAGGTCAGTGGTTTTCCAATGAAGTACTTAACATTTTCTTCTTCTTTTTTCAATTATTTTAGATTCTTGTTATCTTATGAAGTCATTAGTTTCCATAGATTCCATTCCTTTTTTACAGAAGAATTTTCTTCATTTACCTTTTGCAACTCCTTTTCCAATTGGTCAATTCTATTTTTGAAGGAGTTTTTCATTTGCCCACTTGTAGTTTTGAGAGAATTATTTTCTTTTTGTATTTGTTCAATTGTATTTTCCAAGGATTTGTTTTCTTGTTGTGAGATGTTAATTTTATCTTTCAAGCTGTTAATTTTCTCTTGAGTTTCTTTTCCCAATATTTCAATTGATTTTTAAACTCCTTCCTGATAACTTCTAGGAAGTATTTCTGGGCTGGGGAACAATTCATATTCTCCTCAGAAGTTCTAGATCTCTGGGTTTTTATCTGTTTTCAAAATAGTTTGCAGTGGACCCACCTTCCTGCTGACCTCTCTTTATGTTCCTAGGATCTTGTGTTGGGGGAGGGACTGTCTCTCAGAGGTTTGGTTTTGAAAACCCTAGAGGCCTTGTTCACTGTGTTTAGTAACTCTAAGTGTGCTGCCTGGTAGGGAATGTTGGTTCCTTTCTCTGAAGTGTCTGTGATCTTGATTTGAGCCCCTCTCCCAAGCCCTGGAGAGGATGGGGGAGCAGATGGATACTATTATCTTTGAACAATGTTGGCTGTGCCCTGGGGTGAGAATGTTAATAACCCTTTTCTGTTGAGGAAGCTCTGCTGCCTGCATGACCCTCGGGGGGGTGGGGTGGGGTGTAGAGATCTGTTACTGTGTTTTGCCTGGGAAGAGGGCTTTGCTGTAGCTCTGACTGCTGGAACTTACCTTCTAGCCCTGCTTGGGACTCCCCAGACCGCTGATCCCCACAGCGAGATTCTCCTTGGCTCAGGTTGGTCATTGAACCTACAAAACCATAGCAAAAACCTCCTAGGTTAAGGCCAGACCTCTGGCTACACCCTGCCACTTCCCGTGGGCTGGCTCTCTGCTCTTTGCTTCTGCTTCACCTGTCCCCAGAGACAGACTTTTTAAATTTCTATTATGAGATTTATTTCATTTTTATGAGGAGAAACCAGGAGACTTTAGCACAGTGTCTGTCTTCTTTCTGCCATCTTGGCTGGAAGTCCATGTCCTTCATTTTCAAAAAAGACCATGACATCAAAGAAGTGCTCCCATGACAAGCATATGAATTGGATTTGAATATGCGGTTGGGTCCTACGTCACCAGCAGAAAGAAGATAACTTGGAGATGTATTAAGTGTCTGACCCTAGATTCAAACTTCTGTCTTCCTGACTCCAAGGCTGGTGCTACAGTATAAAATAAATTATAAAAGGGAGTCAAGAGAAAGAATTAATTATTTTTGGAGGTGGTAAAACAATGCATATAATTTTAAATATGTTGAATAGTGTCCTAGGACATGAGGTAGTATTTTAAAGAATTAGAAAGTAAGGTCTGGGCATTTAATATCCTTGTTTATGTTTTTTTTTGCATTTCTATTGGTATGATTAGCATCTTGACAGTTGAGCTGGAGATCACCACTCTGAGACTCAACAATTTGTCTGGATATCAACTTTTTTTCTTTTTGTGCTTAAATTTTAATGGTATTATAATTTCTTGGAGTTCCTCAGAGGATGAGAAGAATGGACTTGCCAAGCCCTTAGGCAGTACTAAGGAGGGTGATAAGTGAAAATGTGAATGGATTCACTTCTCTCAGGTAGTGAACATTGAGATATAGAAAATTACAAAAATGCATATTCAGGAACAATACAATGACAAAAATGTTAATTATTATTGTATGAGTATTATATTTGAAGTGCCTGAATCTTATAAGAAATACTTTGGCCAGAATTTTATACCACTCTTACACATCCAGTCTTGTATTATTTACTAAATGACTTTGTTTTATAGGATTACTATACTCACTCATAGAAACTAGAAAGATTAAAGCACCTGGGAGTCATCTCCTATGGAATCATTATACCAGATCCAGTTCCCAAACTTGTCTCAAGATATCTGATATAACATCTGATTCCTCATCTACCCATTAACACTTTCCTTCCTCTCAGTATCTTGTCCATCTAGATGGTTGGTTTTAACCTATTTACCCAGGAGACTTTGAAAATGATCCTATACCTCATACCACACATCAATTTGTCCATTTAATTAATAAACATTTATTAAAGGTCTATTGTGGGCCAAGCACTGCGTTAACCTCTAGGGTTGCAAAATAAGAGACAAAAGTGAGTCTTTGCTCTCAATAAGCTTAAAAATCTAATAGGGGGGTGGCTAGGTGGTATAGTGGATAAAGCACTGGCCCTGGAGTCAGGAGTACCTGGGTTCAAATCTGGTCTCAGACTTAATAATTACCTAGCTGTATGGCCTTGGGCAAGCCATTTAACTCCATTTGCCTTGCAAAAACCTAAAAAAATCTAATAGGGAAGATAATATTCAAAACATTTATAAGGAGGAATTGTGAAAGTCTTTCTGTAACATTTGGGAGTTTGTGGGATTTTGGTTCCAATTTAAGGAAATCCAGGAAATAGAAATTTAGAAGAAAACTTTCTAGGTATAGGGGATAGAAAAAAATCTAGAGAACCAAGAGATCAAGTTTATTGCTTCTAGAACAGTTATAAAGACAGTGTCATTGGAGTCAAGAGTACCTATTTAGATTAATTCAAATTTATTGCCTTCTCTGATGTGAGATAAAAAGTACCCAAATAAAAGGATTATTAACTTTAGCTTTACTGGAGACTTTGCTGTTGTTTGTGGAATCTCCTAAACTTCGTACCCCCCATTATATTTGTGGTGTTGGTGGTAGTAGTAATAGTAGTAGTAGTAGTAGTACTAGTATTACAACTAATGATACTAATACTAGTACTATTAAAATAACTAGGATTACTACTGCTATTTCTAGCTAATACAGAGTTGCCAAAAATGCTGATGCTTCTACTTTTTCTACTACCACTACTGCTAATATCACTGCAACAGATTTGATCTCTGGTCTTCCTGAATCTACTACTTCATCTATTGTGCTATCTAGTTACCCAAGCCCCACCTCTTGTCTACTCTCTGAGATTACCTCCAATTTAACTGTAAAACTATAGATATGTGTATTAATCTACAAGTACTGTATTTCCCCATGTATAAAACACATCTTAACTTTGGGGCCTTGAAATTTGAAAAAAAGTGCATTATATGAAGTTATTGAACTCAAATTTTATTCACGATGAAATTCAAGTATCTTCTGCTCGTCGCTTTCAGGAATCTTTTAGGCAAGTCTAGTGTGTGGATGCATGCTTAATCCATTTGGTTTTGTGAACTAGCTGTACCAATTATGTCCTCCTTTGAAATCAGTCACTTCTTTTTCATCAGCAATTCTTCTTGTCTCCTTCTGAACCATCTTTGTGGACACAGGAATTCTACTTTTGCTCTTCAATCCATCTCTTCAGTTTCCTCTCGAACTCAGGCTATTTGACTAACTTGCTACTCATAGCATTCTGCTGGGGTGTTTTTAGTCTGGTTTCTTCTTCCAGTAGCCAGTCCTGGATTGTTTTCTCAGTTGAAGGAGGACCAAATTGATATTCAGCAGTGCAGTTTCCATTCACTTTTGCAAAATAGATCACTTTTAACTTGAATTCAGCACTGTACAAGATTCTTTTCTGAGCCATTTCTGGGTAGAATGTGGCAAAACATAACCTAATATTCTGGTAACATGCAAAATAATGACTGCAAAGCTAAGTGTGAAAAAGAGGGAAATATAAGTAAAAAAAATCTACACATCTGTATAAGATGCTCCCAGTTTTTAGACCCCAAACTTTTTGAAAAAGGGTCCTTGTTATATGTGGAATGTAAAGAAATATAATATGTATATTTATATATGGTATATACATGTAAATATGTTTTCATATCATGTTTATATGATTTTTGCTTATTTTTTCCACACTTTAAATGTGAACTCCTTCAGGGCAAGGACTGTATTTTTACCTTTTTTTTTGTATCTTCAGTGCCTAGTATAGATCCTGACACTATGACACTCAGTATGTGTTTAATAATGAATGTTAAAGAAGATGAAGATGATAATGATGAAAATGACGTGGAAAAGGAGCATGAGGAAATCTCAAATTGTAAAATTTTCTCACTGCAAAATGTGTACTACAATGTACTACAGTACATTTGTACTTGTTTTATATTTCAGTGATCTACTGTAGTTGATATTCTCTCCCATTAACCCACTTTCTTATCTGTATGAATCTTATCCACTTATACCTCCTAGAAATCTTTCATCTAGAAAATTTTCCAATGAATTCTCCAAGACCTTTCTCTAGAATTAGTTTTCCAGTCTTTCGTACAATGAATCAAGACTACCCATGAAATACTTGTACTGATTGCTTCTGAAGATTTTTACAGATTTTTGCTTTGTAAACACTTGTATATCCAATATGCAATAACTATGGTATAGTGTCATTATTTTAAATTGTTATTATTTACATATTTTGTGGTTCTATGTGTGGGAAGAGAAGTAGCAATATAAGGTAATATCTCATTAACCTGTGGTTCAAGACCTTCCTAGGGCATCTTGACATTTGACAAAAATGTTCTATAAATTAGGATCCATAAATGTTAGAGGATAAAGTTGTAAAATCTAGATAGAAAAACAAAATTATATTTAACAGATGGGAGTAGGAGGATCCAAAGAGTTCCAACTATGTAAATGGATGGTAGAAAGTCAGAAGAAACTGTAGAAATAAGGAAAGGACTTTCTCTTGGCAACAAATTCCCCATATCTGTTCCAAAAGCTCTTCTCACCAGAATGCATATGTGTGTATGTATGTATGTGTATATATATATATATATATATGTGTGTGTGTGTGTGTGTGTGTGTGTGCGCACATAAAAATAAGATATATATGTATATATATACATATATATGTGCATAAAGCTGAGACCTTTTTATGTAGAAAAAGATTGAAATTCATTATAAATGGGATTTTTATTTTAGGTTTTTGCTAGGCAATAGGATTAAGTGGCTTGCCCAAGGCCACACAGGTAGGTAATTATTAAGTGTTTAAGGTTGGATTTGAACTCAGGTAATCCTGACTCCAGGGCTGGTGCTCTATCTACTGCACCACCTAGCTGCCCCTATAAATAGGATTTAAAGGAAAATCCTTACCATTAATTTGTTTTAACTTGAAACTATCGAAGCTGGATTCTTCTGCCTATTGTTGTTTTACTTTGTTCTCAAAGAGATCCATGACATCAGGAAGGTTCTGTCATGACTTCCAAATGTCAATCCATGAGTAGTAGTAACTACCACATTAAGCTTCCAATTGGTATGTTCCAGTTGGGCAATGTAGCTCCCTTTTTCCTTCTTTCACTCCTTTCCTCCTCTCTCCCTTCCTTTCTACATTCCTCCTCCTCTGCTATCATGCTTATAGGTCCTTTTTCCCTTTTACTTCATCTCTTTGGGGTACAGACCTAGTTGTGGTATTACTGGTTCAAAGGGTATGTATAACTTTATAGCCCTCTGAGTACAATAGCAAATTGCTCTCCAGAATGGCTGAATCAGTTTACATTAGTATCCCAAATTTTCCACATCCTCTTCAACATTAGTCATTTTCTTCTTCTTTCTTATTACACACTATGAAAGGACAGAAATTACCTCAGAGATTTTTTTTAATTTTTTTCATTTCTCTAAACAGTAGCAATTTAGAGCATTTCATATTAACTAAGATAGCTTTAATTTCTACTAAGAACGGTAGGCACATTTCCCTTGATGTTTTTTGATCAATTAAGACCTTTATCAGAGAAACTTTTCCCTAGTTTTTGTCTTCTTTCCAATCTTGGCTACATTGGTTTTGTTTATGCAAAATCTTTTTATTATGATGTAATCACAATTTTCCTATTTTTAAAAATCCTATAATAAGTTCTTTTCTTATTTGGTTATAAAATCTTCTCTTATTCAAAAATCTGACAGGTAAAATATTACATGCTTTCCTAATTTGCTTATTATAGCACCTTTCATGCCTCAATCAAGTACTCATTTTTATTCTTGTCTCAGTATACAGTATGAGATATTTGTCTGTACTTAAGTTCCGCCAAACTACTTTCCAGTTTTCCAAGAAATTTTGTTAAAAAGAAAGATGTCCAAAATCTTAAATCTTTGCATTTGTTAAGCACTAGGTTACTATCATCATTTATTACATTATATTATGTACATAATCTATTCCATTGATCCACCATTTTATTACTGAGCCAGTTCCAGATTGTTTTGATGATTACTGCATTGTAATATAGTTTGAGATCTGGTATTGCTAAGCCACTTTACTTCATGGTTTTTAATTGATTCTTTTGATATACTGTTTGCCTTTTTTTGTTCCTCCAGATGGATTTTTTTTATGATTTTTGTCTTGCTCTATGAAATATATTTTTGGTATTTTCATTAGTATGAGCTACTAGAAATTAACAATCTATTCATGTCAATTGGAGTGATTTCATCAAAACCTTAGTTAGAAGTTAGTGAAAATATTTTTTTTTCCTTATCCAGGTTCATGGATCTCTGAATTCTATTCAATGTTCCAGTTAGAAAGCATAAGAAAACTATGACCTGAGGATAAAATCCTTCTATCTTGTTCATTGGACCCATAGAGAAATGGGAAGAAGACATATTTGGCTCTTCAGTGCTGATACTTTTACTACAGGAAAGAAAACTGCATTTGCAATCAAAAGACCTGGGCTAAAATTTCAATTTAGTAGCTGTATATGGCCTTTGATAAATCAGTTCATTTCTGTGTGCCTTAGATTCTACTTCTTAAAATAGAAGCTATATACTAATATGTGTCCTATGTACATAGCTATATAACAGAGTAATTACATAGTTAGTGCCCATGGTCTAGAATAAGGATGCCATGTGTTTAAATCTGACCTCACTAGCTTTGTGATAAATGACACTTAATCTTTGTCAGCCTTGTTTTCCTCATCTGGAAAATGGAATTAATAATAGCACTTACCTTATAGAGGTGTTTTGAAGGTTAGTAAAATATTTATAAAGATTTTTACAAACTTTCAATATATATTTATATAAATATGTATATGCTATTATTATTATTATTATTTTGTTATTATTTTTACCATCATCAGCATCATCTAGATAATAGGGGCATTGTGAGGACAAGTGAAATAATACATGTAAGTGCCATCTAAAGATTTAAAGCCGCTATATAAATGTTATATATTCATAGTGCAATTTCCATTAGGCTTAAACCAATTGCCATATTTTATATCACTCTAACCTCAAATAATTTGATTTTTAGTTTATGTATCTACTTCAGGACATTCACGATAATCAGGATATAGCTCTATTACCTAATTTATAGGACCACATGTAATTTACCAATGATAAAACCTAGGAATAGAGAGCAGAAATGTCTTGCTCCAGGATACAGAGCTAGGAATGTTATAGTTAAATCTGGAACCCAGATCTCTTCATTGTCAGTCTATTGATTTTTTCATACTACCTAAATGTCATTCATACATTTGATATTTTTTAAATATACTTGAGCTTACACTCTCTTTAGCATCAACATTATGGCACTTCAGTATTTCAATAGAAGTATAATTTCACTTATTGGCTTTGCCCAAAACTAATTTCTCTCCCTTTTCTACCCATACCACTCTTATCAACATCCTATCTTAAAAGCCAAGGGTGAATTCATTCAATCTATTTGAGCCTTACTTTAGTTTCCTTAATTTTATTTTCATACTTGTTCAGTATTAGATCATCTATTTGTTACTTTAACACTTGTTTGTTCATTTTTTTATTTTTTAATTTTCCCTTGGATGAATTGTTAGGCTTAATTATATTGAGTCATAAATGAATCTTATTGAAAAGGCTGTGCAGAGTCCTGGATCTTATATACAAAGCAAAATATTTTCTTTAAAGTATACGACACATAGAAGTCTTCACCACTTATCAAGTATCTTTCTTAATTTTGGTTTCTAAGATGGCATTCTTTAGGAGAGTGACAAATCCTTGCAGTAAACAGGTCTTCCTCATGAGTTTTCTAACAAACTCTATGTTACCAATCAAAACAATATTCTATAAAATTCTTTCTCTTGTAACACTTTTCCAGGAATCTTATATAAGTTTAATACCTTTGCTGGAGGCACCTTGTTGAAAGAGAGCCTTTAAGAAGGTACTTTGCTTGATTTAATGAAATGTTATTTTTTATAGTATTATGGCCTATAAACAAGAAAAACAATAGGATGTTCACTATATTTTCTAGTCAGTAAAGTGAATTTATAGATGTGTTCTGGCACAGGATATTGTATTTGAAATTTTCCTATTGCTTCTTGTGTTTGCATTAAAAATGTCTTCAACGTAGCTTTTTTATGCCTTTTCAAATTTTAAGGGAAATACATAATTTTTTCCCCTTCATATTAAGTCAATCACTTCTCTTTCAGGAGAGAGTAGGCTCACCATCAGTTTTCTGGAATTGTGGTCTATCCATTACACTGATTTGAGTTCTTAAGTCTTTCAGGGCTGTTTTTCATTAAAGTTCTTTTATCATTTCATGATATTTCCTTTATTCTGCTCATGTTAATCTATATTATGCAATTATTTATTTTGATTGATTCACTCTGAATATTTAGTAAACTAATTTTGTATTTCTTTTTATAAAATTAAAGGATAATTGAGGAAGATAAGTAAGGTTTTACTTTGATAATAAATTAAAATTTTAAAAATATAAAAATAACAAAATAGGTTCATTGGTCAGTAGTTTGGATGAACTTTATTCACATTGTCAGTAAAACTGTCCATTATTTTTGCCAATTATTATTCTGAATGTTTCATCTTTCATATATTGTAAAAATCAGTTGCTCTTGCCATTCAGTTTTCTTGAACCACTCATCAGAGACTATCATTTTGGTATTTGTCACTCATTTCCTCAACCCAAACCCCCATAATAGATAATGTAAAAGACTGACCTGCTTAGAACAAATTTTCATAATAAGGTATGAATGTGTGTTTTATAGTTGGGCATAGCTTCTAAACTTAGGGAAAATTTTTAGATGGATGATGAAGAACAAATCAGAAAGTTAAAAACATCATAATTCATAATCATTGGGAAAATTATAGATCTTTTAGAAGACTTTTTTGATAATAGGTATTTAGGAACTAAATCAATAAAAGTCCAATTAGGACAAATTTAAGCAAGAGAAGATATGAAAAAAGTATAAAATTAAATAACTGAATCTCCTTTACTTTTACTTCACTACTTAGCTTTTCATACACATGAGAGAGCCTGGTGAATGTTCACACCCTTTTATTTCTTTCTTTTTCGCATCACTACTTCAGAGCCCATTCACCAAATTAACTTTCAGATCAGTGCACTTCTCATATAGTCTTTACACGGAATGCATAACTTTCATTTCTATCTTAACAAGAAATGCACATCAAAGACAAAAAAATATAGACAGACATCACCACAAGGACACAGGAATCACAGGTCATTATTGCTTTTCTCTTATCATTCTTTTTTTCATCTTTTAGTCCTCTTTTTATCCTAAGAGTGAGATGGGAAAACTATACCTGTATGGAAATAAATAAAACTAGCTCCCTTTAGCATACAACAAACCTTGTGAAAATAACCTAGTATAAAAATGCCAAAATTTGGAGCCAAAAGTTAGGTTAAAACCTAGGTTTGACTTATTAAATACAAGATTTGGGGCAAGGAACTGAAGTGTCTGAATGTTTCCTCCTTCACAAAATTAAGGGGATTGGTCTAATTATTCCTTTTAGGCTTAACAATACTATGTTACACAAGGATATTAATGTCAGCAACACATTATCATCAAATTGCCATTCATTCTATAGTAAGTTGTCAGATCTTCTGAAGATGAACCTTTGGAAACTGGATTTTCTTACACTTCTTTTAAAGAGCCTGGATCTCACTGATTAAAGGCTTCCCTTTTGAGTGACCAGATGAAGCAAAAGAAGAAAGTATGCATTCATGCCAACACCCCTTCGTTCACCATAGAGTCCAGGGCATTAATGAGACTTGTCGTTTTGACTACTCAATCGCAAATGTATCTCAAAGCAAGTTATCCTCACAAGCAGATTTTAGAATTAGAATAGACTAGCATAGTCATATTTTCTTAATACAATATCTTGTGCTGCCTTTCATTCACCATCTGCTAATTTGAACATTTGTATTAAATAAAACTGGCTGTGTCTTGTCATGCATTTGAATTTCTATATCACTGGTTAGTGTTATAAAAGATGAAAGCTCCATCACTCAGGGCATTTCAGGTTTACTTGTCCTCAAAGCTATTACTGACTCTGAACTAAGAAATGTTTATGTATTGAAATCATTCACATTGTCACCTTGAATCTTCCTGTCCCAACACTTTAATATAATCCTTTGCAGCTTCATGTGGGAAAGAATACAGTATAACACTGTGTCACTCTGGGGATGTGTGTATCATAATACCCTGAAGGAATTTCTCTTTTGAACTTACATGTAGGCCTAACCTAAGACCAAGGTAAAGATTCTTAGCACGTTTACTCTGAAGAGTATTTTTAATATTGCCCTATTTCCCTCTACTAATTGGATTGAGAGTGAGTTTAAATACAAATTTCACCATTGACATTGGGTGGGACATCAAACAAATTTCTACTTCAGTTTTTTTTTTTTATCCTCAGCTGTAAAATAGTGATATAAAACCATTTACATATATTGAGCATTTCAAACCTTATAGAAATGTATAAACTTTAATTATTATTAATTATGATTTTGGAAAATTTGTTAGTTGATTGGTTGATTGTTATCTTTCATTCGTGAAGAGGA
Source organism: Macrotis lagotis (assembly GCF_037893015.1). Taxonomy (NCBI): domain Eukaryota; kingdom Metazoa; phylum Chordata; class Mammalia; order Peramelemorphia; family Peramelidae; genus Macrotis; species Macrotis lagotis. Next base: position 364,626,740 of record NC_133666.1, on the reverse strand, counting down.
TCAAAATATTTATTAAGGCCTAGAGACAGACTATAAAGACTAGAGAAGGTTAAAGGATGGCATTAAAAAGAAAGAAATAAAAAGGAATGTAAAGTCTACAAACATTTATTTCTTTCAAAATTCTGAATAACCTTAGAAATGTTATCATTTGAGAGCATGTTGAAAGTGAAACAGTGATGAGCCAGTTTAATTTCACCAAGAATACATTATGTCACACTAATGCCATTTCATATTTTGATAATTAAAAAGGAATGCTATAGACACAGTAAATGAAAGTTTCAACAGAGTACACTGCAAAATTTCTCAGGTTATCCTTGAGGATAAAACTAAAGACATGGGTTGGATGACAGGGCAATTTGACAGATATAGGATTGGGTGTATTTCCAAATAAAGGTCAAGTTACCAGGAAGATTTTTAGCATTGTTTCATGGGACTATGTCCTTAAGTGTTTACTCTTTTCATTAATGATTTGGATGACAGTATATGATTAAAGAGTAATAGGTAGAAGGAGATTTGGTAATCATCGTTTGAAATCCATTATTTTTATTAAATTGGAAAATACTTTGAAGAGGGAAGGCTTGAGAAATATGTTGAGTACATGGCAGAATCTAAATCCCAAAGGATTTTAAATAGTTGCAATGATGAGCTGAATCTAATCGGAGGGGATTTATTCTGGATAAATATAGAATCCTCTACTGGAATTTAAGAGTTATCTATAAAAGTAAAGGAGTGAAGAAGCTTGACCAGCCAACAGGATAAAAAAAAGTCTTGGGGGGCTTTAGTGGATTCTAAATTCAATGTGTGATTTTTTTTTGAGCCAGCCAGGCTAATGTGGTCTTAGGTTATATTAGAAGAGGCAGAATCTGTGTAGAATGAAGGAGCTGATAAAACTGGTTTGTTTTTGTTTTCCTGGTCAAGTCATCTTTTAAGTATTGTATCCAGTCTTGGTGGCACATTTAAAGAAAATTTCTGACAAGGTAAGTATGTACAGAGAACAGTATTAAATAAAATGAAGTGGCTGAAGACAAGGCTATATTGAATGACAGGGAAAAAACTGCAGATCAAGAAAATGCCTTAGGTATCTTGATTTCAGTAGGCATTTGACAAAGTCTTTCATAACAGCTATATGGTAAAAATGTAGAAATGCCAGGCACATTAATAATACATTTTGGTAGATTTATAACTGTGTGAATAACTGTACTCAGAAAATGTTGATTAATGTGTCTGTGACAACTTGGAAGGAGCTCTTTATGTTTGCCACAGAGCTCTGTTTTTTGTCCTGTCTAACACTTTAATCAACAAATTGGATTTTTGGATGAGAACTGCTTAACAAATTTGCTTATTACAGAAAGCATAGAGGAATGCAGTTATTAAGCTGAATGATAAAAATCAAGATTTTAAAAAAAATCTTGACAAGTTGGAAGGCTGGTCCAAATCAACAAAATGAAATGCAACTACATTTGTGGCAGGATAAACAAAGAGAGTATAAGATGAGGGAAGGTCTATTGTATTGGCATTTGGCAGTTATAAGGGAGACAGATTTAGACTGCTTGATTTTATAACAATTAGAGTTGCTCAACAATGGAACTGACTCAAGTTACAGAAAACAACTTATTACTACAAGTGTTCAAAGATACTGTAAAAGATATTTTAACTATAGTGATGAAAAGAGGAAAAGTAATTAGATTAGATTAAGCTACTTAATGGCATTAATGATGTGGTGATAACTAGTGAGATGGATTGCACAAGTCTTATTTTGAATTTAAAAAAAAATCTATGCCAAGAGAATGAACTTTGAACTTAAAAGTGCCCCCCAAAATGCCTGAGAATTGGATACTTAAATTGTGTTGTTACAGTTTAATTGTTTTAGTTGTGTCGGACTCTTTGTGGTTTCCATTACTTTTCTCTTGTCAAAGATAGTATTGAAATCTGCGCTTTCCTCCTCTGGCTCATTTTAAAAATGAAGAACTGAGGCAATCAGTTAAATGACTTCTCTAGGATCATATTTATCCATTATACCACTTAATTCCCCTGTATTAAGAAGGTTGATAGTAAGAACATTCATCTTATAATTAGCACTTCAAAATAAGTGTTTCAGATGATCTATTCAGATTGGAGTCATGACCAGCTCTTGATCATAACTGACAGATCAAGATGTTTGGGAGAAGTAGAAAGAGCGAAGGAGAAGAAGGAAAGTTTTTTCGTTTTTACTAAGGAAGGGAAGAGAATAGAATTTTAGACCAGAAAACTTTGATCATTTTGTTGATAAAATTGTAAAATATTACACTACAAGTATCCTTTTGGGAAATGTGGAAAATATAGAAATGATCAAAAAAATAATAATGGTTTTATTAATATCATTCCATGCTATACTAATTCCATTTTTTAAATTTTTTGCCAACATCATTAGACTACTACACAAAAACTGTCTAAATATAGCTTACCTAGATTTTAGCAAAACTATTTGACAGTCTATTATACTTTCCCTTTAGAAATAAAATTTATGGGAATAATGGTAGTACTTTCAGGCATATGCAGAATATATATGGCAACAACCAAAAAATAAATGAATTTTTCCAAACTCTATAGTTGACTCTGTAGGGATCAATATTTTCAATTTTGAAAGGATACTAATTATTTGGAAAGATGATATTTAGGTATCTATGTTAAAAAAGAAAGAAAAATCTTAAAACTTAAAAAAAGAATAGGTTATTAATATTGTCATGATATTCATGAGAAATAGATTTGGATTGATGAAGACCTATATTCAGTTTTCAACACCAAAGCTTACTAGCTGTATGATCATGGATATGATTCTTATTCACTTTGAAACAATTTCCTCCAGAATAAAACTCTATTATTCCTCCCTTACAAGACCCCTTAAAGGCTCAAATGAAATAGACACAAAGCATTTAAGATGTTATATAAATGGATACTCTCAACATCATTGATTTCTTGCCTCCAAAATTTTTTTTGTGGTGAAAATTATGTTTGCCTATAATTATAATGCAAAAAAAAAGACTTCATAGTTTAAAACCAATCATTTAACACCTGTTCTAAAAGTAAATAAATGTCGACTGGCATTTTTTTTCCCGTCATTCAGAACACCCACTCTTTAATTAATTCAGCAGTAGCATTCTCAGTTACAATCCCCTAGTAACTTGTATACTGAAAGCCTTGATAAATGTCAGCAGGAGTATTTAATAGGACAGGGCACTATGCCTGTTCTGATACCTAGATATAGCATTTAGGAAATAGATTGTAGGCCTACAGCATGTCACAGACACATGCATAAGTGGACAATTTTTAACGATACTTTTTTTGATATTCAATATGATTTAAACCCCTTAACTCACCTGCTTTAAAAAAAAAAACAATAAGAGTACCTTTTTTTTCAATTATTTGCCTCATCAAAATATCTATGGTACTTGTATTTTGAAGGGAATGTAATTCCAGTGTCCTTGCTACAAGGCCTCTGGCAGCAAATGAGAGAGAGACTTGAGGATTTTATCTATAGTCAGACATCTTCCTGCATGATATGCAGTCTGTTTCTGCTTCTAAATCCTGTGTTAGTACTTTATATCCATGTCACAAATTATGATTCACATAAGTTAACATTAGCTATACTACATTAGACACATACCTGAATTTTAAGGATCATAAAATAATCATTTTATACTAAAGGTCCTTGGTAGCCTATCCTTCTTAGTTGCCTAACAACTCCTTTCTATAAAAAGGTCATCATGTGTGGCATTTGTGATGCCACATGTTTTGTGTTTTAATTTTGGATATTTGAAATAAACTGTTTTGCTAAAACTAACCCCTATCAATCTTCTAGAAAATTTGCATTCTTTGTGGAAAATTCATTAAGGCAATGCTTATGTCTACATATGCATAGATAAAGAAAAATTATGTGTGAACACAGACCTGAGCATCCAAAGTTATATTGGAATTAATATTGGGAATTCAAAAAGATATTGTTCCAATGAAGAAAATTTAGAGTAAGAATATTCCAGGGACACTTTTTTCACAACTAGTGTTTCTGACAAAGGATTCAATTCTAAAATTTATAGGGAACCAAGTCAAATTTATAAGAAAACAAGTCATTGATAGATAGAAGAGATGGATTGAAGAGCAAAGGGCCAGTGGAATTCCTGTGTCTGGAAAGATTGTTCAGCAGGAGACAAGAAGAATTGATGATGAAAATGAAGTGACTTATTTCAATGCAGAACACAATTGGTGCTACATGTTCATGAAACAGAATGGACTAAGCATGTAACCATGCACCAGAGTTGCCCAAAAGATGCCTGAAAGCAATTCACAGAAGGACCTTGAATTTCTTGATGAATAAAACTTGAGTTCAATAACTATTTTTAGTGAGTTTTTAAATGTGTTTATTTTTCATCCATTCTTATGTATATTGTTCAGTTACAAAATTTCCTTCCACCCTCCCTCCCCCCCCAGAGGAGAACAGTTAGCTTAACATTGTACATACATATTTTTGATAAACATGTTTACAGATTAGTCATTTTAGTAGGAGGAATTGGGATTAAAGGGAAAGAGATAATTTTTATAAAGTATTCATCAGTTTCTGAAGAGGTTTTTTTGTTTGTTTTATTTTGTTTTTCTTTCTCTAGATGGGGATAGCATTTTCCATAACCAGTCAAATACAGTTGTTCTAGGTCTCTGAACTGCTGAGAGGAGTTGCTTCCATCAAGGCTGATCATTTCACAATGCTCTTTACTGATTTAAATGAAATCTTATCTTCTTTGTTTTTTGCAAAGCTCAAAATTATGACTTTTGAGCTTCAAGGAAACATTTGTACCTTCTTTCTAATATATTAAAGAATGTGGTTATGTAATAACCTTATCCTTTTCACTGATGATTGCCAAGATACTAGTCATTAAATGTCCACCTCTGAAGTTTTATCTAATGCTAAAGGTCATTGAGGAAAAATATCATGCCCTAGAACAATATGGATCTCAGAGTATTGCTAATATTGTCCCTTAGTTCCTATCTTTTAATGTTTACATGTTTGTCTTATTAGTCTTGGTTATAGTGTGGTTCTTGACTCAGTCCTAATACAGTAGGGAGATTTTGTCCTTTTCCTTCTCTATTGAATTACAATGAATTAGAATCACAAAATCATGACATGATAGGTTCAGTCACATGAATATGACTTTATTCAATATTTTAATACAAGTTAAAAATAAAATCAAATATATTTAATTATTAAATGGTTACTATCTGTCCATATATTTTTATCAACTATACTGTCATTAACCAATCTATAAAGGATAGCCTAAATTTTTAAATAAATCTATAGGAATATTCTGGATAACCTACAAAAATCCCTAAATACATTTAAAATGCTTAAACTATGCTATTTGTACCAAGAGTTATCGAATATCTATATTACTGGAAAACGTATCAGAACATTCTCTATATTTCGGGGTGGGGGGGCAGCTAGCTGATGCATTGGATAGAGCACCAATCCTGGAATCAGGAGGACCTGAGTTCAAATTGGCCACCGACATTTAATAATTACCTTAGCTGTGTGACCTTGGGCAGGTCATTTAATCCCAATGCCTTGCAAAAATAAAATAAAAATATTTCTACTCATGATCTCCCATGTTTATTCCTTTATATGACTTAAACATGAGCATGTCTCACCTAATCTGTATCTTTCTTCCTCAGATATTACCCAGAATATATTCTAGTTTCAAATACAAATTCATCCTCCAACTCTTTACAGGCTTTTAGGCTCTTTCACTTTTACCATTCTGAGTCTTTCTGTCTTACCACTGACCACTTGTAACTTCCCTTTCCCCAAAGTTCAACTTTGTTATCAGAATGTCAATTATAATAATTGTTCAACAAGAAAGGAGCATAGCATAACTGAAGATAAAACAGTATCTGAAAAGAAAACCTGGTCTTTTCCATAGATAACTTTGAAAACAAGTAATCTGAAGTACCAAAATATTTTTTATGCTGTAGAAAAAAAAGAAAATTAGGGTAGGAATAATAAATTATATATTACTAAATCAGGTGTAATATTTTTCAATATATTAATATATTTCATAGGCGGCTCAATGGATGGAGCACTGACTTTGGATTCAGGAGAATGTGAGTTTGAATCTGGCCTCAGACACTTGTCACTTATAAGCTGTGTGACTTTGGGCAAGTCACTTCATCTTAATTGCCCCAAATCCAGGGTCATCTTCAGTCATCCTGATTGATACCTGACCATTAGATCCAGATGAGTCTGGAGAAGAAAGTGAGCCTGGTACTTAGCACCCACCCCCACACTCAAATCCAGTTCATGTGCTTGTCATGGCATCACCTCTCTCAAGTCTCTGGTTTTCTTTGAAAATGAAGGACAAACATATAATTATTATTAATATTTCATAAAAGGGCAAGAAAAGAATCAAACATGGAGATAGATGATAGGTAGTTATAAATAAGTAGCTAAAGCATTTATATTGAACATGTTGTGTTCGTCTGTGTTTTTCTAAACTTAACATGTTTGACACTATGATAAATGCTGGGGGAATGCAAAAGTAAATTATAACCCTACCATCATAGTGCTTAAGTTGAAATGGTACAAGAAAACTTAAAAAGGAAGAGGGGGAGGGATAAGGCATCTGCTGAGAAGGAGGAGAGGCAAGAGAATCAATTTGTGAATGAAGTGATATATGTCTAGTATCCTTTTAAACTACTGGTCCATGCAGGCAGTCACCAGTGCAGTGAATGGAGCCACTTAACATAGGTATGTTCAAGTGAGGAAGATAAAAAGAAGACTAGAGAATCATGTTCTGGATCATGAGAAATGTGACTGAATCTTTTCATGAAATAAACACCAATTCATGTAAACAGCATTGAGCAAAGCAGGGAACTGACAACAAGCAATCTGGATATTTTTGTGAGCTGTTGAATATGTTGTTTCAAAAAATCTGTGAGAATAGGTTCCCCCCCTTTGTATTAGCTTAGCTAAATACTTAGCTCAGTGCCTAATAGGCCCTTTGTAAATACTTACTATGTTCTCAGAGTGCCCCTTCATAATGCGGTTGTAAGCCTGAGTTGACAATAGCTTTGCCAATAGACTGAGTCTTGGCAGGACTATTCTCTTGAACAGGAAAGGTTATAACTATGAGACTGGGAACTGAATATGTTAGCTGAGAAAATAACCAAGCTATAACCTCAGAAGTTAACCACACATTTGGCCACAAGGGGGAAAACTTCTTGTCCACTGTAGATTTCATTGCTTTTTTTTTTTAAATTAATTTATTTATTTTCTGCAATATGTGTGTGCATGTTTCCAAGTTACAAAATTTCCCTCCAGCTTTTCTTCCCACTCCCCTCCCCTCAGTGGAGAACAGTCAGTGTAGCATTTTACATAGATACTTCGATAAACATGTTTACAAATAGTAATTTTTAGCATGAGGAAGTAGGATTAAGGGTAAGATATATGTGATAAATTTGATCAGATTTGGAAGAGGTCTTTGTATGTTCGTGTGTGTGTGTGTGTGTGTGTGTGTGTGTTTTGTTTATCTTCCTCTGGAGGCAGATGGTAATGTTCCATAGCCTGTCTAATATAGTTGTCCTAACTCTGGATTGCTGATAGGAGCTGCTTGTTGTTCATCTCACAATGTTGTTGTTAACATGTAAATTGTTGTCTTGATTCTACTCCCTTCACTCACCATGACATTCCATAAGTCATTCCATGCTGCTCTAGAGTCCAACCATTTATGGTTTCTTATAGAACAATAGTATTCCATAGAATTCATGTACTATAACTTGTTTAGCCATTCCCCAATTGATGGATATCCCCTCAATTTTCAATTCTTCTCCACTATAAAAGGAGCTGCCATAAACATTTCGGAACATGTAGAACTTATTCCATTTTTTTTATAATTTCTTCTGGATAGAGACCTAAAATTGGAATTGCTAGGTCAAAAGCTATGAAGAGTTTTATCACTCTTTGGGTATCCAAGGTTGTATTGGTTCACCATTCCACCAGCAATGAATCAATGTTCCAATCCTCCCACAACCTCTCCAACATTGACAATTTTCCCTTTTTCTCATCTTAATCTAATAGCTGTGAAATGATACCTCATTGTTGTTTTAATTTGTATTTCTCCAATCAATAATGATTTAGAGCATATTTTTCATAGGATTATATATTGCTTATATATTTCTTCATTTGATAACTATCTGTCTATATCCTTTAATCATTTATCAATTGTGGAATGCGCTGCAGCTTTCAAATACCATCTAAGTCAGAGAGAAATTGAAAGATATGACAATAAAAGAAGTGTCTGCATAAACAAAAACATGAATGCTTGATACATTGAATGATTTTATAAATGACTATTTTATACCCATTTTATAAATAATAAAACTGAGGGTCAGTGAGGTGTTCTTTCCTAATATAAGTTTAGCAGAGAAGATTTATCCCCAGAGAAAAATACTGGTCTTTTGATTGCAAATGGAATTACATATCTGTAATAGTTATTATTACATTGGTCTGACAAAGATCCTTTATATTTCCAGTCAAGAATATAAACACCAGCAATTCAACCATTCTATTCCTGGATGTTTTTTCTTCTTTGTACAGAATGAAGGCTAAGGACTTGCAAGTTGGCTAGTAACTCATATAAATAATTTTAAGAATAATGGATGTTTGTCTACTTTTTACATATAAATTGAAAATGGTAGGATTAGGATGAATCCTTTTTGAAATATAACTTGTTTTACTGATACATATTGTGCCTTAACTGATTAATTTTCTAAAGTTAATAACTGGGATACTTTACAGGACCTTCTTTATGCTTTATAATTTACCACCTCTCTCCTTTTGTTCCCATCACTACATATTTGTAGAATATATCCTATCTCTTCCATCCCCATCCCCACTCACCACCTGTTAAAACTATACTCATCTACGGGCAGCTAGGTGTGTCAGTGGATAGATCACATGCCCTATTCAAATCAGGTTTCAGACAATTAAAAATTGCCTAGTTGTGTGACCTTGGGCAAGTCACTTTAATAACCCCATTGGCTTAAATAAATAAAAAAATGAAACTCCTCCTTTAAGATCTAACTTATAAACACTATTCTCCACAAACCTTTATATGAACTTTTCTTCCTAGGAACTTATAGAGCACATGTTGTGTTCAACTGTGTTTTTCTGAACTTATGTTTGATATGATGTATATATTATATGCATGTATTAGAATTATTTGCATTTTATATTTTCCACTAAACAGAAAACTCCATAAGGATAAGAGTTATGACTTATAAAATCTTTTAATTTCCCCATTACCAAATACCCTTTCCTCCCTTCTTCATACTACTTGGAACATAATAGCACTAAATAAATGTTTGGTTAAGTGAACTGAATCTGTATAATATACAATAAGGATTAAAAATAGGATGCTTCCTCTATATTTCTCAGGGGAGTTCAAAAGTGAAGAGTCTTCACACAGTTTCTAAACTCCTTCTTTGTGGATATTTCTGATATAGTGTCCTGGATATTGACTAGAATGTGATTGTAGCACAGAGTTTGTAAGAGCTGGTCTATTAAGGTGTGTGAGATCTGTCTGTTATTTGATTTAAATGTATCTCTAGAAATCTCACCCTGAAATCAGTTCTAGTTTTAGTATTTAATATAATGAAAGCAAGTGGTATAAATTACAAAATGCTGATTTATTGTATGCACTTTGCTCACTTTGCTTTTACTTGTTTAGGAAATTGCATTTCAATGCAGAAAAAAGGGGTTACACTAAAGTCATACCATAGGATTTGATGACACTGCAGTGCCTATTTCCCAGTATCTGTTCTATGTGTAAATGAAATGCATAGATAGCTGAATTTCCATTATTTACTTCAGTTTATTGCTGCTCTCTTTCTTACCTACTAGATTATATTTGTGCTAACTGAAGTCACTGTTTACACTTATTTAACAGTATTGACTGAAATAACCCTGAATCTCCTCCAGTGAGGACTGATTTAGCTACCAATCACCGTTCCAGCTCTGAAATCATTAATCAGCCTTAGGCTAGATCCATTATGTGGGATTTCAGCGTAGAAGAAATATTAACAGCTCCCTGGAAGAAATGTTACCATCAGATTGGCTCTGACTCCCTGCTGGAGCAGCAAATTACCCTGAAGTAATAATTATAATACATTAGTAGAGGTTTAATTTCCAATAAGTGCTGTCTGTTTAAGGGATGGCAATCTCACTATGGCTCAGAGAACAATACATCATGTTATCAGCAAGAATAAACCTACATGGAATTAAAGGAAAGATCATAAAAAATTCATTACAGTTTGAAAACTCAAGGGGAAAAAACCTGTACAAGTTTCCCAGTTGTATTTTTATAGATAAACTCAATGTTTATAGATTATCTGTCTGAATGATCATGGATGTAGTTGTTCTTTTTTTAGCTTCAGCTCCAAGTCAACATTCAGGTGATTTTTATGTCCATTTCCAAAATCTTTGGTCGGGGAGGTGGTGGGGGAGGCTGCTTTTGTAACTATGGGGATGGATTAAGATGTCAATATGAAACTACAGTTATGGACAATATTCTCTACTCTGAAAAAATAAGGGAATGGTTCCAGACAATTCAGATACAGGAAAAATATAACAGAATCCTGTCCTGAAACCATTTAACGTCTTATACTTTGCCTAAGCAAATACAAATGATTTCAAAATTTGATAATCCAAGGATATTTTTTCTAGAGACATATGAATAAAAATTATTTTGTGCATTTTCCAAAATTCAAAGTACAATCAGATTATGAGTTACATAGTCTAAAAATTCAAAATAGGATTTTAAATATGAAAATATTGATAGTTATTAAAACTTATACAGACAGTCAATTTCAGTTGATTTCTATATTATTCTAGACTTGAGGAAAACTCCAATTCCTTCACTTAAAAGAAGTACAAAGTATAATCTCCACTCTTATTATTGCAAGCTTTTGTTTTATTGTTCTCTTTTCTATATTTCTCTGAGTATTAAAAACTCTTGGAGGTATGAATAAAATTATGAACATTGTGAAGTTTCTGTAGTAGTGACCATGACATCAAACGTGTTCCTAGAGTTTTTTATATTGCTCACATCTTTTATATTGAACATGTTCTATCCTAATACATAAAGAAGCTTATGCATGGGATGGTGTTTAAAATTTGTTTTAGTTTCACTAGACTATTGATGAATGGATTTCAAGGTGAATTTATTATTTTGTAAAGAAATTCATATTTTCTTAACCAAGTAGAGTTTGTCATATGATTTATGTCTGTCATGAAGATATAAACTTGAAGTGCTTTTTCTTGTTTTTCTGTTTGATAGATTCCATGTCATACTGTCAGATATGTGTATAAAAGAGAAAAAAACTTGGATGAGCCAGATCCATCTGTTGTCAAAAATAGCTAAAGGTTGAATGTCCCCCATGATAAACAAAAACAAAAAGATTCATATTATGTGGGTAATACAAGTATGAATCTTGACTACAAAAATATTGATTTGATTAAAATGCAAAACTTTGAATATACATATAAACATCTTAAAAATCATTTTGTTGTTGATCCAAAGGCTACTTTGAATGCTCTATTTTGAAATGATGCCAGTATTACTTGAAATAGCCGGCTATGTGGGTTAAATACATAAAGCAATAGAGCTAGAGTCAGGAAGACCAGAGTTGGAATCCTGCATCAGACAACTGTGTTAGCCAGGGTAGTTCACTTAACCTCCATTTGCCTTAACTTCTTTAGCTGTAAAATGAAGGTAATAAGAGCACCTTCCTCCAAGGATTATTGTGAGGGATAAATGAGAATATTTGTAAAACCTATTGCAAACCTTCAAGTATGATACTGACATTAACTGTTTTAGCTATTATTATACTAACTATAACCAAGTTCAGAGTCAGAAATAAAATATTCTATGTTACCTCATAAATTTAATAGTCTATATACATTTAAATTCCCTTTGTTTTCCTCAATTACTGTGATCCAAATATATATGGTGGTACAAATATTCAGGATTTTGTTTACTGACAGGCTGGATATTCATGGAATTTGAGGAAGGGAAGAAGGAGACTCTACATCTATGAATTCATCTCTTTGGAAAAATTCAGTTTAGAAATTGCCACTTCCAATCGCAAATCAGCAACTCTTCCTTAATTTATTGTCTTAGGGATTTACCCAGAAAACTAAGAATTGAATTAACTTGCCCATAGTCACATAATTTGTCTCTATCTTAAGAAAAATTTAGATGTGTTTCTGATTCCAATTATATCTGTGCCTTTGCTCTGGCTTCCCCCTATGCTTAGAATACACTCCTTTCTCATCTCTATCTTCTTGCCCTCCTTGAAGACTTATGTCAAACCCTTCCTTATGTAGGTAACATCTACCAGATACCCCCAATCTCCAACTCTCTGTGGTGCTTTTCTGCCTTCCATCTGACAATTGCCTTCCACCTATTCTGTGTATGTGGATTTTGTGTGTGTAAAGTTCTTTATGTGTTTTCTCTGTTTTTTTTAAATGTTAGGTCTTTGAATATAAGTTACATTTCTTTTTTAATCTTATCTCTTAACAAAACACCTAACATGTAAGCCCTTTAAAAGAGCTTGACTACTTGATTTAACCAAAATTATTCCATAATGTCTCTCTATATTAGTATTGCTAATCACAAAATACACTGGAAATACTGAAAATTTGACTGAACTGAGATTAATAATTTTTAGAAGGGATAATGCGGGGTTGGTGATGATGGAATGAGGCGTTGAATTCTAGAGCAATGAATCCTTGTTGGGGAAGTAAATTGTATTGCTGTTGAAAACTACCCCTTAATTATAGAAATATTTTAGTTTAGGAGAAGGGATCAAAGTTAAGGTTGCCATAAGTCTAAATAAATGAACTTTGCTCTCAATAAGATTTATTTTCTTTCTTTAATATAATACCTGTAGCAGTAAAAGTGAATGTTTTATTTCATAATGTCATGTGAAAATAGGTAGAAAGGAGAAAATGTATAATATACAGTGCTTAAAGATATATAATGAAGGTTAATCTAGTTAGCTCTTACTAATTTACTTTGGGAAAGATTATCACTTTGATTTCTTGGAGTATTAGAATGTTAGAGTTTGATTTTAGATGCAATTATTTTAAAAGTCTTTACAAAGGTATTAATAACCAAGAGAATCACTTTAAACAAGAATGTTCTCATATTAGGTTGATTTACTTAATATTGGGGAAAATAAGTTTGCTTCATTTTTAAGTTAACTATTTACTATTTATATATACTACCAATTAGTATTAACTTACTTATCCAACAATTCTGTTTTCTGGAGGGTGAAGAATCAAGCCAGCAGTACCAAAGAAAACCAATTCAACATATCTGAAGCAAAATAGTGTACTATACAGGAAAGAGCACAGAAATGCACAGGCTACAAAGTCAAAGAATACTTATTGTGTTTTCAAATCTGGCAATTTTTAGTTGGAACAGGAAATAGAAACCAAAAGCGGTAACTATAAGATCTGTGTACTTGAGCCCAGGAACTCACAATCAACTGTGATTGGGTAAATTTCATGGTCCTAGATGAAACCATCCTAATTTGTGGTAGTTTATGACAATAGCAGCTGTGGTCCAGGTTCATGCTGAGCAATATAATAGTTGTTGTAGAACTGTATGGTACAAAAACTTTTCTGATTTCTAATATTTGAAATGGGTGAAATCATGTTTGTATTCCATAGGTTGTTCTATGTTTTGAATTATAGAATGTATCGAAATTAAAAACAGTAGCATGATGCATGAATTCAATTTGCTATTAATATTCTCATTAGTGGGAACTACACTCAGGAGATTTGCTTTGAAATGCCAAAATGACATCCAAACCAAAAATTTTGTTAGATTGATTTGCAGAATTCAGTTCATGATTCACCTGTAACTATATGAACAAATTGCAAACTTAAATATGAATGCATGCTAAATCCCTAGGGAAAAAATGAAGATAGATCCAAACATCATTACAGCTGCACAGATATGACAAATTGGAGTTTTTCAGCACCTTTGTCACCCATGATGCCAAGATCACTGCTGATTATCTGCAAAAATGTAAGTCAGGCATCAACATATCAAAATAATTTTATACTTGCTCTTTTACCTTTGTTAGATTATATGGAGATGGTACCAAATTAAACTGAACTTTTCTGCATATTGGTCATTCTTTAAGGACATTTTCATTTTGCATGAGCATGTTTTAGATTAGTAGATACAAGGGCATCCAAACACTTTGCTTTGATTGGGAGTTCTAGTATGGGAATAAGATTGTAGAAATTGGTTGCTCCATGGATTGCTTGGTTTCAAAGGAAGATTTGATTATTTAATCCCTTTAGAAAATCCAGAAGAACTCTAAACAAGACAGGTATAGTGCAACAGCAAGATTTTGCTATTTACTTTTTACATGTTTGCACACAGCCTCATCTCTGATATATTTTCATTTTAAAGTAATGGGAAAGGCATATCTTTTCTCCTGATCTATAGAAAAGGAAAAATAATACAGTCTTCATCCAACTGCTACAAGAAGATGCTACTATAAGAGTTCTTCTGAGATTGAGATGAGATAATGTGCTTATAGTACACTTTGGTTCCCTTACTCCTTATGCAGTTTTCTACTTAGGCTTAAGGAACAAAATAATCACTAAACTTGT